>NC_092355.1:49141690-49305414 GCF_963676685.1 Mytilus edulis | reverse complement strand
TTCTTTATCGGTCGGTGATGACTTCGCCATCAGCAAAGTAGACTTGTCGATGGTCATAATAGTTGGCACTTTTTTATCCATATATCGCCATCTGGTTTTGCTTTTGAAGTTTTGAATTATTTTAACGCCTTGTTGGATGTTTCTGGGTTCCTCTCTATTACATGCCTTGAAGAATCTTTGTCTTTACATTCTCGACAGAATGTTTTGGTTCCAAATGAATGCTTTTTTAAGGCCTTGGAATCATCATCTGTGTTTACCACGCAAGTGTATTCAAAACCAACATCGGCCTGGCAATCTGGGGGCCTACACACATTTTCCTGATTTCCCATTGTCATCTACCGGCAGTTCGTTCAAATTGGTAAATGAACGCCTCCCAAGTGATGGATCCTCTTCAATTGAGTTTTTTGCATTTTTGGCAGCTGTGGGCTTCGGCTCCGGTCCCTTGCACACAGATTTTCTTGCCATCGGGTATATTCTCTCTCCAGTGAAGAGTCTGACGATGAGGTATGGTCACACTCTTTTTCCATCCTCTGCCTCTTTTCCTGGATCTGTCAATGGAGTCAACTTGCTGTTATGGGAAGCGTATTAGAGCTCCAGAAGCGGACGAGGTTGTCATAATTGGAGTGTTAAATGTGGGATTTGCCATTGACTCGACGGGGATGATATCGTAAGTAGGCACTGCATTCAGCATTGGAGAAACTTGATAGAATCCACTTTCAGCCAATTGTTTCGTGTAACGGTGTGCTGGTCTGAACCAAATATTATTGACTTATAGTAGATGGTTAGTGTGCGTTAGAAGAAACATAAGCCTTTTGCTGGTATCCTTGATTAGTTACTAGAGGTTTTATAGTATTTTCTTAAATGGAGATTGTTGTTGAATAATTTGAACTGTCTCATGCAAGGCCAAGGGCCCTGACATATATATATATATATATATATAGGACGTTTGACTAAAGGTGAAGACACCGTCAACAGATTTGGCGCGGTTTATAATTCATGCAAACTACAATTGCGGTAAGACCCACGGCATGGATTTTGTTGTGTACTTTGGTAAACTTGCGTTGTACTGGCTAAGGACAAATTTTGGCTTAGATGATGTGTCCTTGCAGAAATATTAACTCCTTTATTTCGATTGTCCACTGATTCATTTACAACAGATGCCAATTGTTTGAAGGTACCCTGCTGTTCAAATGCACTTTTAAATAGAACTGTGTCTCCTTCCTCAGTTGTTGTCAGATTGTTCATTCGTCTCACCACAACATTGAATATCTTATTGGTCTGATCATCAATTCCGCCAAGCAATTATTACTAGCCTTGTGGTCTATTCTGTCTTCAGACTGCTGAAGTTGTTGAGATATTGCTTTCATATGTTTGTTATTAATATTCATTGCCTCTTTCTGTTCAGCTTGAAACGTAATGAGACCAACACATATTTTATATATTCTCGCTTCGCTCTGTTTTATATTGCGTTAAATCTCAGCTGTTCTTTGAGCATTTGATTTTCTATGTGTTAAATATTCTTGGTACAATTGTTTAATAGTCATTTCTGAGCTGTCCTCTGTTAAAGCGTCTTCAGCTGTGGGTTTCTCCATATCCCCAAGTGATTCAGTGTCTGCCATTTCAATGTTCTTGTCCTTGTTGTCCACAATTCCTGCCATTTCACTGATATGTGTTTAACTGATTCTCAATTCACAGTTTAATGTCTCGAATTGCAAAATATTGGGATCCAAGAGATAAGACAGGCACTGAATAATATCTTAAGGCAGATAAATCCCAAATCACAGCATTTATGTATGACCCAAGACAACAAATAAGGCAGCTTTTAATGAAAGCTACTACTGCAGCTTTTTATGAAAGCTACTACTTTGTGTATGAAATGACAAGCAAGGCAAAATCAGAAAGGACAGAACTGGGACAGAAACCAAATGACACTAAACATCAATAAAATGCTCATATTCAGGTCAATTCTCAATAATGAATATTTGCTTATTTTTCTAGGCGGCCATTGTGAAAATAGCCGCCATTTTGTATTTCAAAAATAGATCAAAACAAAATCTTGCTAAGTACACCAAGTCATTCAAATATGTTGATTTTTGTGCACCCAGCATCAAATCCACTGTGCTTTGTGCAATACTGGAAAATATTTTAGAACGTACGGCAGCCATCTTTAAATACGCCGCCATATTAAATTTTGAGGATGGGTCCATAGCTAATATTGCTCAGTACACAAAAATAAACCATCATGCAAAAATTGGTGCTTTCCTCATTATTTGAGCAATTTTTTCACCAATCGGCCGGACTACTTCTTTTATTTCTAAAATTGATAAATTTTAGTGAGAGGTACGCGCGCGCGTTAACAATCCAAAAACATTTCTATCAAATCTTGCATGAAACTGGAACATGTGGAGTTTAGTCTTAGATGCATGATTTTTTTTATTAGTTTTTAGTGGCTTTGAACTAGCTGTCAGATAACTGCGAGTACTCTCAAATCTGTTCCTAGTGTCTTTTTGTTGTCGGGATGTACAAGTACCCGGCCACGTCCACTTGCATTTTTGTCCTTCTGATAAGTTAAGCCTTTTTCAATTGATTTTTATAGTGTGCTCTTATGTTGTATTGTAATACCACTGTCCCAGGTTAGGGGGAGGGTTGGGATCCCGCTAACATGTTTAACCCCGCCACATTGTTTATGTATGTGCCTGTCCCAAGTCAGGAGCCTGAAATTCAGTGGTTGTCGTTTGTGTATGTGTTACATATTTGTTTTTCGTTCATTTTTTTTTTTATACAAATATAACCATGAAGATTTGGACAATTGGGACTTAGAAATAAATCAAGTTCAGACAATATATTTTAAGTGCTAAAGTGACAATTTGTTAATCCGTCTATCTAACCTTTTATATTTCTTTGTGTTTAATTAATTCTATTGTTAAATGTATGGTTGTCATAATGGAAAGCACTCTGACGATGACAAGTTAATCCGTTGGACACTAATCCTTTGCTATAGATACTGCTTTCTATATATTCTTTTGTATGTTATTTTGTAGTCAGTTTAGGTCTTAGGTCTGGTACTGTCCGGACCTTGCTAATAAAGTTTAAAGTATTGGTATTCCGTCTTTGAATTACTATAACACGGAAAACGCCCGGTTATACAAATAAGGCCGTTATTTTTCTCGTTTGGATTGTTTTACATTGTCATATCGGGGCCTTTTATAGCTGACTATGCGGTATGGGCTTTTTTCATTGTTGAAGGCCGTACGGTGACCTATAGTTGTTAATGGCTGTGTCATTTTTTCTCTTGTGAACAGTTGTCTCATTGGCAATCATACTACATCTTCTTTTTTTATATTTACATTCATAGGTGCTTGAGGACAGGTTCCTGTTATGAGCCTATAGAGTCGAGATTCACGTTGATAGTAAACATGCATATTTAAAGTAAAAATATGGCATGTTAGTATATATATGGTACAAATAAGTTATATATATTAAAAAATCTGAGATTTATGATAATAAGGGGAGGGACTAGGGGGGGGGGGGGGGGGGGCTCATAACAGGATCCTGTCCTCGAGCACCTATGTTTACATTCAGAAAGATATAAACGATTTATATTTTAGTTAGCGCTAGTTTGTTTATACGATGTTCATATTAATGTTGTCAATTAAACCAGAAGTCCATTAATAGACATAGTGTAATGGACTTCTGATTAAACTCATAGAAAAATGGCTATGTCTTCATTTTGATCAATTATGATATTTCCCCTGCAGAATATAATCACGATTTTTCAACAAGGAACACTTGTTTTACATAGTCTACGATATTCAATACACTAAATCATCATTGCTTCTTTTCCTTGAATTTAAGTCTTTTAGTTGTTTGCGAAGTTTAGTTAATACTTTATTATGCTTCTGTTGTTTCTTTTCGTGTTTATTTGTTAAGCGACACCTTTTAAACATGCCTTCGGTTCCTCTCTTCTTAATCCTTATGTTCATGTTATTGCTTATAGTTGTAAAATATGGAGCACATACAGTCAATCCACTAAATTGATTCCATGTCTCATTCTCAAGCACTTTAAAATTATA
Source organism: Mytilus edulis (assembly GCF_963676685.1). Lineage (NCBI taxonomy): Eukaryota > Metazoa > Mollusca > Bivalvia > Mytilida > Mytilidae > Mytilus > Mytilus edulis. Next base: position 49,301,341 of record NC_092355.1, on the reverse strand, counting down.
GAGATTATCCAATTTAGACATCCCTTCTCTAATGCCTGCTGAACCAGGTAGCGTCACCTGGTGGACAGTTGGTGACGTTTTTGTAATGTCAACCACGTGACTACGTGGACGATTCACAGCCTCTGATACGAGATATGTGTCGACAAGTGGTCTTCCAATTACCAGATCAGGATAATCCTGAAGTGGATAAGATTTTCTCATAATGAAATAATCGATACCCCAAGCATTATGTAGCTGTCCCCTGTCTATCACTGTTTCTTTCAGTTTGTCAAAATTTGTTGCTTCGTCTGAACTGACATGCCGCACATCATAGCGTTTTCCTATAAAAAGTAAGTCTTTGGCATCTCCGATATTTGACCGAATTACAGCTTTTATAGTATCGATTAAATCATTTGTAAAAAGGATGTCCCCGTTTGCATATGCATAGAACTCAGAATCATGCGCAACAAAGCTGGCATAGAACATATCCTTTAAAACGGGCACTCCTGTTGCGCCGACCTTTATCACCGGTAGAACTTTCCAACCCATTGATGAAACTCGACGAGACAAATCCAAGTCGTTTGTAAATAAAATACTTGTAATATTTTCATGTAACCGATTCCAGTTGTTTATTGTATTGTTTCGACAGAGGTATTTGTCTTTGTCCGAATCCCAAGAAGTGAACAAAGTCAAGAAGGACTTTTCTTTTGTCACTGCGTTTGTTTTTTCATGTAACTTAAGCTGTATCTTATTAACGTTTGTTAGAATTTTTCCTACACTAAACAAATGAATGATTCTGTCGTTAGTTTGAAACGTCCTGAAGATAAAAATGATATGTAAAATCACAACCACTACACAAATTGTCTTTATACTCCAGTCATTTTTTACCATTATGTCTTGTGTCTTTTTGAAATTTTCTACAATTGAAAAATAGAAAGTAAATATAAAAACTTTTTAATACATTGTACAAAAAAATTAAATTCTTGGGTAAAACTAAATTATTAATTAACTGATCGTTGTTTTTCCTAACGTCCATTGACAAATATGTCATTCATATTTAGGACGGGAGAAAATTGTTATTAAATTCAAAAGGTTCTGCAAAAAAGATCGCCCGGGAAGACTGAAGGCGGGAATGTCCACTATCACTGGTAAATGAAGGCAAAATACTTGTAAATAAGGCCGTTAGTTTTTCTCGTTTGAATTGTTTTACATTGTCTTATCGGGGCCTTTTATAGCTCACTATGCGGTATGGGCTTTACTCATTGTTGAAGGCCGTACGGTGACCTATAGTTGTTAATGTCTGTGTCATTTTGGTCTTTTGTGGACAGTTGTCTCATTGGCAATCATACCACATCTCCTTTTTTATAAGTTTAATATAGCAGAAAAATGTATAAGACAGGCCACATATGGACCCCTCTAAAGGTTAATACACAAACGTAGGTTATTTCATATACAGCGCGAGCGTGGCACTATTACAGCTAGAAACGTATCTGTACATCCTGAACATCTATATTTACTACCGATGTCAGTCTTTTACCACAGGACTGATGTCTTACAGCTAGATGGAACAAGCCATGTGCTGTCCATATTGCTTTATATCATTTTCAACCATTAGGTTATAAATCTAAAATTTGCAACAAAACAACAACACAACTTCCAAAATTCGTCGTCTTTTTTTAAATGGCAGTCAAATCAAATTATATACTCTAGTCTTTGCCTGGTCTTCTAATTTTAAGATCCTGTGAATCGATTATGCTTTTCAAAAAGTTAATATATTGTAAATCTTCAATGGAAAATTTAAGAAGTCGCGTGACAAACAACGGTTTCGTACAAAACAATGCAGATATTGAGAAAATCAAAGCCCCACTAAAACTGGATATCGAACTCGGGAGGACATTACTTGCCCTGACTCTACAGCACTGTCTGGCTTCTTCTATTTTACATAAAGCTACCAATAATCAATCACAGTATGTTTATACTCCCGCTTTATATGGTAATTTAGGGGATGCGTCCGTCGTCTGTTTCAAATTAGACAAAACGATACATACATGTATAAATATCCCCAACAGCAAGACTCACGTTTTAAATTTCGAACTCTCTTCAATTCAGAAATATCGTAACATTATCGATGCAGTGCAGTGGTACAATCTATGGTTGTCGAAAGATTTTAGTATAAAATAATGTATAAAAACGGTTTTAGAATGAAGACATATGTTACAGATTTAAGATCAAGTTGAGACAGGAACAAACCAGTAATATTTAGTCAAATTAGTTATACATGCTTGCTTATAAAAACTACACGTATATAGTATATTATTTACTTATTTGTAAGTTGTTTTTCTGGATTAAAAATGGCATTTAGCTCCATTGATAATTATGTAAATAGTAAATAATTTTATTGCATGTTATACAACGTGCATTATCAAGGTCGTGATCTGCTAAACAGTTACATATGCATAATCTGTTTTTTCATGAAATCATACGACATAAAAGTACATTTTACCATAAAGAGATTGTATTTGTTAATTGGCGTTACAATAACAAAAAGTAAAATCACAAAATTATTGAACTCCGAGGAAAATTCAAAACGGAAAGTCCATATTCAAATGGCAAAATCAAATGATAAAACAGATCAAACGAAAGGACAACAACTGTCATATTCCCGACTTGGTGCAGGCATTTTCAAATGTAGAAAAGAACATAGTTTTAAAGCGCTAAACCTCTCACTTGTATGACAATTGCATGCAATTCTTGAATAAAAGCTTCAGCTCATTTAAAATCAGGGAGCGGGGACAAATTGCAATCAGGGTTATACCGTCAAAATTATCCCTGGATTACGCCACCGAATTTATATGTTTTATCGTAAAAAAATGGAAGCATTGTAGTAATGACGCGCTGTTTATTGTATTTTACGCTATTCAAAAGTTACTTGTATTTTACACTTAACTATAATCCTTTCATTCAGATTAATTATCAAAGATTTATATCCGTCTTCATGATAAAAGGTTCTGTAGCAAAGCATATAGATAATTGACACTAAGTGATAACTGCCGAAAGCCATTCTTGACAAACTTATAAGAAGCATGTTTTTAATCCTTCGACAAACGCGAATTAATATTATTTAATAAAAATATATTTGATTGGTTCATTTTCCGCATGTCAATCAGTCTTTTGAATTTGTACTTTATATTTGTTTTTATGTTGTTAGGCAGTCATGTTTGAATGTTTGAAATATATGGATGTGAAATAAACTTTCCAGCGACTTGGCCTTTATATACATTACCGCTAGTTTTCCCCCGAAACTAATGAATATGACAGAGGTGACTGGCCAACGATCCCGTTTACCGTCACTGACAAAAAATATCGATCTTTACTTAGATCGATCTTTTTAAGATAAAAAATCGATTTTTGTTCCAGTGTAAACGGGTGAGATTGATCTTCAATCGGACTTAAAAAGTCTGCCTCTAGAGGTGGTTTTAAAAAGATCGATCTTATTTGAATCGATCTTTTTTTTTTTGGAGTAAATGCTTACATCGATCGCGGTCGATTTTTTTTCAGGTGTTTGTTATATTTAGATAGTAAAATAAAGGTCAGATCGGTTCTTTTTATGTTGTAGTGTAAAGCTAGGTTCACACTGCCGATCAGATCAACTCGATGATCCCGATTGTCCAAATTTCCACGATCAAGCTCAACCAAATTCTTGATCGGGTCTGTTTACGACTTCTACCCGACCGCCATCCGACTGTTCACGACCTTAACTCGAACATTCACGACTCCTAACTGACTCCATCACGACTCCATCCCGACAACAAAATGAATACTTATTCGATAATTCCGACCAATTTACGATCTTTACACGATTTTTACTCGACTAGCTAGACCAAATCAATTATTCACGATCTAACTAAAGCCTGATCTCGACCAGACCAGATCGACCTGATCATATATGGGTTTTAGGGATTATCGGGAATTGATCGGTAAAGCTAGGTTCACACTACCGATCGGATCAACTCGATCTGTGACACAATTGTGTTCCATACGTTAATCATCAGGAAGTTATTAAATACAGCAAATCCGAAACAATTATATGTAACCTTTAGACACTTAATAATAATGTATACGAATATTATAGACATATATCCTACAGCCAATAAATGACCATGTATACTGTGAAATAACATGTATCCGTCAGGGGTTAATTGCATAGTTTGACAATTAACCACAGACTAGCATTACTCAACAACCAGACTACTACGTAACCGGCCTACAGCTATGGACATTTGTATGGACCACTGGACTATATAAGATCCCTCAATGGACTTCAAGGACACAATTCGATTAGGACAGATTGGTACCGGAGATTCCGCCAAGGTCTCCCCCTCTCCCCCCCCCCCCCCCCCCCCCCCCCCCCCCAATCGTGGGTAGGCTGGAACTCATGCGCTTAATATCCGAAGTACTCCAACAGGAACGAACAGTTATACCACAATACGATCACGTGCCCGTGTGATGAGTTATTGAACATTCGAACAATTCAACTTTAAAGACAGTTTGTGAACATTCGAACATTTGAACTTTAGAATCTTTCTTGACTTTGTAATTACATAATAAAATATTTAATCACTGACTATATTACAGATCAAGCCCAATCAAGACAAATTACGTGATCGGGAGACTAGTCTGGCTCAATCGACAAGAATGTTCGGGTTAGTCTACCTTGCTCGGCATTGCTCTGACTGTCTACCCGAGAGTTTTTGACATGTGTCAAAAACATTCGAGTAGGCATCGAGAAGCGAGTCACTCGAGAAGAGATCGAGTACTCGTCGAGTAGCGGTCGAATTGATCGGGAAAGGATCGTGTAGAGATCGAGTTTGGTCAGTATACAAAAATTTTACCAATTAGGACTCGATCATTTCGACCTTTGCTCGACTAATTTCGATTATTTCCAGATAAACTCGACCAATTCCCGATCACTTCCAGATCACTGCGACTAGTATATTTATTTTATCCCAGACCAACTCGACCTATACCCGATCCCTACTCGACCACATTCGACCACTCTTCGATCTCTACTTGGCCATACACGAGAACACATGACTGCTACACGATTCTCTAAAAGTGTGTGCAGATCTGATTAACTCTCATAACTCGGCTTATGCAAAAATATATGGGCAACATTATGTTTAACTGTACACAAATGCCTCCATGTATATACAGTACGTGTCTTTACTTTTTCAAGGAGAGGTAACATTTTAAAAGAGAGGCAAAAGACATCGAAGGAACAATCAAACTCAAAGGTCGAAAACAAACCGTCACAGCTATAGCGAAAAACGAAAACCGACGAGAAGACAAACAGCAGTCCACATAGAATGTAACATAGAAAACTTAAAACTTAGCAACTGAACACGTTACTCAAAAGAACCTGGGATGATCTCAGGTGTTTCGAAAGGGAAGAAAATCTTGCAAATTTGGCATCGGCGGATTTTTCAAATAAGAAAGTAATTGTGCAATAACATTCATTGTTAAACTACTGATTACTAAGTTATCTTTCAAAGTTGGTTTATAAGAATATCAAGATTATATTTTGCCTGTTTTATGGGCTATTTTCTGTTTTGTCTATCCGTATTTTCCGTTTGTCCAGAAATGTGTGTGGCATAAAAAAAAAAACAAGATGCCAATGAGACACTGAGCTCTTCACAGAACACCAAATGACACAGACATTATCAATAACAACTATAGGTCACCTTACAGTCATTTTTTTTCATTCGAACTTTTTGACGTTATTTCACACAAAATGAGACGAATTACAAATGTTTTTATTTTGAGCGAATTTCTTTCTTACAGTAACGATACATGTACAAACTTGTTTCTACTTCTACGTTTAACAAACTATAACAAACGGCACACAACGTTTACCAAACTTTGGTTAGAAAGAAATGCACTCTTGATCTCTTGATAGATATATGTAAAGTTGTAAACAGTTTCAGAGAACGTATCACTCAAGGGGATTGAAATTCTACTTTGGGTCAAATTTTGGAGAAATAAGTGACATCTTTGCCCTCTTTTTGCAATATATTTTGTCAAATACATGCAGGTTGTTGCCATACAGCAAAAAGAAAATAAATATCTTTAACCATTCAACTACTGGATATCAAATCTATGAAAAAAACTGATTACATACTTATACACATATATGACAAACAGTACGCGTTATTTGTAAGAAAGCAAGGAAATGGGGATGATAAAGTTTATGTATATTACTATCTAACATAAGTACTAATCCAGTGAAAAATCTTTGAAAGATAACTTAGTCATCAGCAGTCTGACAATGAATATTATTGCACAATTACTTTAAATTAATATTTGAAAAATCCGCTGGTGCCAATATTGCAGGATTTTCTTCCCTTCCGGAACATCTGTTTTTAGTTTTCCATGTTATGTGGACTGCTGTTTGTCTTCTCGTCGGTTACCGTTTTTCGCTATGGCTGTGTCGGTTTGTTTTCGACCTCAGAGTTTGAGTGTTCCTTTGGTGTCTTTTGTCTCTCTTTTAAAATGTTACCTCTCCTTGCAAATTAAAGACACGTACTGTACATGGAGATGGAGGAATATTTTGTACAGTTAAAAAAATGTTAGCAACCTATTTTTGTGGAAGCAGAGTAATGAGAGTTGTCAGATCTGCACACACTTGTAGAGAATCGTGTAGCAGTCATGAGTTCTCGTGTATGGCCGAGTAGAGATCGAAGAGTGGTCGAATGTGGTCGCGAAGGGATCGGGTATTGGTCTAGTTAGTCTGGGATAAAATAAATATACAAGTATGTGAGGGGTTTTTTTCATATCCGATAACCGAATGGATATGCTCAACCCCCTGATGTGGATGCTTTATATGCGGTATGCATTCTTATGTGCAGTAACTCAACGGATACGTTCGAATAATTGTTGATGATGCTCTCTCTACGAGGTTCGAATTTCAACTGTTTATGTCCTTCAGGTTTTTCAGAAATTTATATATAGGTCGCTACGACGGAATCGAAATGACTTTCCCCTCAGTTTTTTTTTTTTTGGGGGGGGGGGGGGGTTAGGGGGGGGGGGGGTAATTACTATTTTTCTAGATGCTCCGATGTGCTCTGCGTGTTATATTAGCTACTCAAGTGCCAATTTCACCCGATCGATTTATTTGTTACAATCAACAATAACAAATATCGTATATATAGTGAGTTTGTTCTAAAAATAAAATAGAATTTTTGGGTAAATTCGCTTTTACGGAGATCGAGTCGGGTCCATTTCAGCTTGGGGTTGTTGTTTAATTGTTTAATGTAGCATGGCTGCGTCCAGGCCTTATTTTTTGGATGGCAATATTCAAAGCAATTTTTATAACCCTCCCAACCACACCAATAGTATTATTGGCTGGTAGCTTGCTTTGCTTCTTCTTAGCTTTAATAATGCGTTTTGTTCAGTTCAGAGCTGAATTAGCTCATGCTTTATATTTGGGAAGCTTCAATTTTCTTTTTAGTTATATTATATTGCTTAATGTATTTTTTAAACAGTAATATTTTCATGTGATTATTTACTAAGCAGAGCTCTATAACAGTTCATATGGGGTAGTAGTTTTCATATTCTACTTATAGCAGTTAGCTTTTATTATGCCTTTTTGCTTTTTAAGACATGCTTTATATTCATTGCTCTAATGTTATATGTGTAATTGTGTTTATTCGATACTTGTAATAAATTGTTGCACCCAGTACTCGTTTTATATGAAGTTTATAGTAAAATGTCTTTTTTATTATTGCATATAAAATCAGCTTATATATATCTTCTCATTGGAAAAATCACAATTACTTCAAAAAAAAAAAAATTAAGGTGAGAGAGAGAGAAAAGGGGGGAGTTAGTTTTAAAAACACTTACTTTCTTCATACGAGATACCACTAAAAGGAAAATTTCCAACTAGAACAAAACACCACACACGAGTCGGATCGAAAAAACAGTTAACTTATGCATTCAAATCCGAAATTGAACACTTTGCACTTTAAAACCCAAGATGTGAACACCCTCCATCCTTTTTCATGTACAGATTTTACATCTTATTCACGAATATTTAACTTCACTACTCATGCATTTCTAATAAAATAATAACGGCTGGAATGACATACATATCGTATCAACATATTTCTTGTAAGATTATTGCACGAGAGCGACGATTCGAAAATAATTCAGTATAAATGATAATCTGTAAAGTGTTCTATTTAACGGTTAGGGTCGATACAACATAAGATGTCTAAATGATATGTTACACATATCAACATAAACAAGACAAGAACCCACAAACATAAACGGGACAGGAACCCACAAACATAAACGGGACAGGAACCCACCTACACAAACGAGACAATAACATACCATCACAAACGAGACAAGATCCCACCTGCACAAACGAGACATCAACCATCCTACACAAACGAGACAACAACCCAAACGGAAACGAGACAGAAACCCACCAATGATCGAGACACCTACGCAAAAGGGACATTATCTCTCTTCATAAACGAGGCAGGAACATCCCTACACAAACGACACGGGAAGCCACCTACATGAAAGAGACAAGAACCCGTTTGCGCAAAGACAAACGAGACAAGAACTTACCTTCACATCCTGTTTACCAATTTGACTCATATTCTCATATTTGATTTAATACATACTAAAACGTGTATATATCCAAATTATAAAAAAAGTTTGAAAGACCTAATTTTTCATCCGACATCTTGGGATGACCGTGAATGCAGTTACGGTCATCAGCTTCACCCCAGTGAATGTGTCAGGCATAGATGGAGATAATAATTTTATATCATACTTTTTGAAAGTTATAGATCTGAACTATGAAAGGTGACTATATTAAAAATATCAAGTCACTTAGTAAGTAATTTATTGCACCGACTAAGTTTATGAAAAGGAAATACTATGGATTTTTTCGGATTTTATCCCGGAAAAGAAGATTATTTTTTCAACAAGTTTTAACAAACTTTTCAAAATAAATGTTTTCTCGCTTTTATATGTCTAGCATTATACATATTTTTTTTAAAACTTGGATTCTGGATTTAGAAATATACTCCCCCGACCCATCCCTTAACAAAGTACGCGGATGCATTTTAAAAAAGAAAAGAAAATAAGGATATTAGGTCATTTGATCATTTGATAATTTAATTTTGAATGTTACGCGTCTTCTGATTGGCTGACAGTGTTTTGTCTATCAGCTCATTGAAATAATTTGTCATGTGACCGTGACGTCATCAAAGATTTACATGTCTTGAGCGGTGTGAGAAAACATTGAAAAGAATAAAACAGTTTAACAATAGCATTATATACATATAACATAGTTGGTTAAATTAACTTATAAATTTTATGAGTAAAATAACTGCATTTTTCTATTACAACATTTACAATGATTAGATTAAATAATCTTGTACGTCATACATCATGATAGGCCAAGTTCGGATGGAACTAGAGTTCTGACTGGCCAAGTTCGGATGGATATCTAGAGTAGATTAAATTGACATGGTCATATATAACACCTGTTATGATTGGATAAAGCTTTTCCGCCATTAACACTCGAGGAACCCTGGTTGTGGCAGGGTTCCTAGAGATCGACTCGATATCCCGGATGTTATGACGTCAATCCAATCAAATTTGAATGTAAACATATTCAGAGTAGGGGCCTTGTACTTCCGGTAATCTAGAGACCTTACTCTTCAAAATTATTTACCGTTTATATGGAACTCTAGTCAGAACTCTAGTTCCATCCGAACTTGGCCACTAGAGTTCCATATAAACGGTAAATAATTTTGAAGAGTAAGGTCTCTAGATTACCGGAAGTACAAGGCCCCTACTCTGAATATGTTTACATTCAAATTTGATTGGATTGACGTCATAACATCCGGGATATCGAGTCGATCTCTAGGAACCCTGCCACAACCAGGGTTCCTCGAGTGTTAATGGCGGAAAAGCTTTATCCAATCATAACAGGTGTTATATATGACCATGTCAATTTAATCTACTCTAGATATCCATCCGAACTTGGCCTATATAGGTGCGTGTACATCCATGGAACGATACATACGTCAATGAAAAAAACATTACATTTTGTGTGACGTCACCTCTGAAAAAAAATAACATAGAACTATGATAATCTCTTTCTAAATAGTTCAAAATAAACATATTTACATCAATCGTTCTTCCTGTTTAATAACGTTGTTTGTTCCGATCACAATACAATGTAAGCCCAAATTAATTGGAGACAGATGGCGTTAAAATTGTAATCTCATGCACCATGAACAATATTTATTGTTATAATGGGTTTAGTTTATAAAGACAGACATTTAAGACTTATATATAGAACCACTCATTTCTCTTGAAAAAAAAGAAACGATAGTTAACAGTTTTTCCTTTGGGATTTTAAGGTATGTTTCTTTGAAATATTACGTGTGTTCATTTGGAAAATTATGCACAATTATTTAAATCATAATAAATGATTGTATGCACGATCAAACTGTAGTACCAAAAACTATACTTTAACGTATTACGGTGACTGATATAATATATATTATTCATGTAATAAAACCATATAATAGATCTAAAAGTTCTAAAAGTAAATCGGGCAAGAATTATTTGAGATGTTGGATTTGTATTTGCTTATTCATTAAATGGTAATTACGATCATAAAATAAATGTTGTTTTCGCATTTTAAATGGGCAAACAAATGCTACGAGATATATTTAAAAAAAAAAATGTGGTTTTGTTCAATCATTATTGAATGTAAAATAGTGAAATAATCGTTCGCTTTTAGTAGTTACTATGGATCAATTTTGTCAAAATATTAAGCTTAGAAGCATCGATGATGAATTATTTACTTGCAAGTGAATAATTTGGCCTCATTGAATTCGTATTCAGGTGGCCTGACGGATATAAATCTTTGATAATTAATCTGAATGAAAGGATTATAGTTAAGTGTAAAATACAAGTAACTTTTGAATAGCGTAAAATACAATAAACAGCGCGTCATTACTACAATGCTTCCATTTTTTTACGATAAAACATATAAATTCGGTGGCGTAATCCAGGGATAATTTTGACGGTATAACCCTGATTGCAATTTGTCCCCGCTCCCTGATTTTAAATGAGCTGAAGCTTTTATTCAAGAATTGCATGCAATTGTCATACAAGTGAGAGGTTTAGCGCTTTAAAACTATGTTCTTTTCTACATTTGAAAATGCCTGCACCAAGTCGGGAATATGACAGTTGTTGTCCTTTCGTTTGATCTGTTTTATCATTTGATTTTGCCATTTGAATATGGACTTTCCGTTTTGAATTTTCCTCGGAGTTCAATAATTTTGTTGTAATAGAAAAATGCAGTTATTTTACTCATAAAATTTATAAGTTAATTTAACCAACTATGTTATATGTATATAATGCTATTGTTAAACTGTTTTATTCTTTTCAATGTTTTCTCACACCGCTCAAGACATGTAAATCTTTGATGACGTCACGGTCACATGACAAATTATTTCAATGAGCTGATAGACAAAACACTGTCAGCCAATCAGAAGACGCGTAACATTCAAAATTAAATTATCAAATGATCAAATGACCTAATATCCTTATTTTCTTTTCTTTTTTAAAATGCATCCGCGTACTTTGTTAAGGGATGGGTCGGGGGAGTATATTTCTAAATCCAGAATCCAAGTTTTAAAAAAAATATGTATAATGCTAGACATATAAAAGCGAGAAAACATTTATTTTGAAAAGTTTGTTAAAACTTGTTGAAAAAATAATCTTCTTTTCCGGGATAAAATCCGAAAAAATCCATAGTATTTCCTTTTCATAAACTTAGTCGGTGCAATAAATTACTTACTAAGTGACTTGATATTTTTAATATAGTCACCTTTCATAGTTCAGATCTATAACTTTCAAAAAGTATGATATAAAATTATTATCTCCATCTATGCCTGACACATTCACTGGGGTGAAGCTGATGACCGTAACTGCATTCACGGTCATCCCAAGATGTCGGATGAAAAATTAGGTCAGTATTTGTATTGTCTGTTTAAGTGTTTCTATATCATTTTCTTTACAAAGCATACATTGATACGATGTAAATTGATAAAAGATTCACACGGAAATCACAAATGACTACCGAGAAATGTGTATGAAACAGGAAATTGGATTTGAAAAAATCGCTAAGATGACCGTAAATCATAATCGAGATGACCGTAACAGGATCAGCAATTCATAACAAGGGTGACCGTAATTGGTTAAAAGATGACCTTAATTTGTAAAGGATGATCGTAACTTTTAAAGGATGACTGTCTTTTCTAAGAAATATCCATATATTCATAGCTTTTTGATGAGTTTGTCTCAATAGGGGCTCGGTTAGCAGATATATATATATTTGCTCAATTTCTTTTAACTATTTGCCGTATTTTGAGTTATATGACAATGATAGTAGATTGCATATTTCTCGTATATAATTAAATATTTATTGAGAACGACATTAAAATTTGAATACAAATTGACAGCGATACGACGAAAACTTGAAGAAAAAAAACCCATTAATTAAACATATGAATATCCAGTAATCGAGCCCATGCGTATGGTTGTAGAGGAAGCACATTAAAATCTTAACATCTGCCAAAAAATTAACATTCGATTCCCTTGACAATCCGGATCCGATGGAACTGCAAAATTTATTCTGCATTCAGTTGGTTTTACTGGTATGTTTTCAGCTGATAATCCTTTAGCTTTATAACCCCTAAAAAGTTAACTCCCTTACCCATGAACAGTTTCTTGAAAGTAATCCAGAATGCCAGCGTTTCTGGAACTTACCTTGTAGAGTATATTGTTGACTGGAAATAAAACCTTCCGACAACCAGTAACAAATGAAAAGCAACATGTTCAGTAAATATTCCATTAGATATGGATTTTAATACGAAAATGAAGTCTTCGTATCGCCCTATCTCTTTTAGTTTTGATTCAATATTTGGCAATAGTTCATAAATATATATTAAAAAAAAGAAGATGTGGTATGATTGCCAATGAGACAACTCTCCACAAGAGACTAAAATGAAACAGAAATTAACAACTATAGGTCACCGTACGGCCTTCAACGATGAGCAAAGTCCATCAGCATAGTCAGCTATAAAAGGCCCCTACATAACAATGTAAAAAAATTCAAACGAGAAAACTAACGACCTTTAATAAAGTTCATTTTTAATTCCGATGGACACCCTTCTTCTACATGATCGCCACTGACTTTCAAATTTGAGGAACCTCTTTTGAATGATATAGTTTGTTCTTCTTAATTTATATTTGGCGTATAACTAAAATGTACAGACTGACCAGTGTTTTCATTCAAAACTTTTTTTCTAAAACTAAATGTTTGTGGACAAACATGATTGTCTACAGTGTGTATCAAAATGCTGTCTACATTAAATGACGTGAATTTGCAGGTGGAATATAATAAAACATGCACTTATTTGAAATGAAGAACACTTGCAATGGGAGTTGAAACGATCGATATAATGTCAATAGGTGTACACGCTTTGGCATTTTTAAAAAGGTATATTTATTATATGATATTAATAGGAATCCCAGAAATAAAAAAAAAACTTTTAGAGTGTACTTGGAGGAGGCTACATATGGCGAACTATGTATGTTTCTTCTACCTATAGGATAATGCAGTGTTATACATACGTTTTATTCCATTACGATTTACTATTTGATGCAAACAAGGTAATACAAATACGGATATTTCTTAGAATTGATGGTCATCCTTTAAATGCTACGGTAATCTTTAATAAATTACGGTCAGCCTTTACAAATTACGGTCATCTATTTACCAATCACGGTCATCCTTGTTATATGTTACGGTCATCTTGAATATATTTTAATCACGATTCTAATATGACGGGCTTCTTTCGCTTTGTAAACAACACCGTGATAAAATTCTCGATATATCTATACTTAGCGCAGACTCCAAGATGTACACAAATGGCTGTTTAAATATGCCTCCCACGTAAATCCACATGTATCGTAACCTATGTGTAAACGGTTGTGGATTTCGCTGTGTTAACAATTACAATTGATTCTAATATGACGTGCTTCTTTCGCTTTGTAAACAACACCGTGATAAAATTCTCGATATATCTATACTTAGCGCAGACTCCAAGATGTACACAAATGGCTGTTTAAATATGCCTCCCACGTAAATCCACATGTATCGTTACCTATGTGTAAACGGTTGTGGATTTCGTTGTATTAACAGTTACAATTGAATAAAACCCTACAGAACATTTATTCTGATTCTGATGCATAACAAAAAGAATTTACACATTAGAGAACGGAAAAATGGACAAAAACAAAATAAATTAAAATTCCGCGAAATTCCAGTAATGATTTTTGCGCATTAACGTCATTTCAAAACATGACGTCATACGAATGAAAACGTCAAAGCTGAAGGTTTTTCTATTGCGTTTACCTTCTAAACTCGGATACAATTGCATTACAATAAAGTATTGAGGTAGGTGTTGCTTGTTTTCTGTTCTATTGCAATATTCGCACATTTACTGATTTCAGCAAGTCAACATGGCGGCTCCTTGGTTACAACATGTCAACAGTGAATTTGACGGTAGCTGACGATAAAAAATGCAAATCTAAAATTGCAAATGTTGGGTTTACTGAGAAGTAAAAAAAGTAATCACATTTTTTTCTAGCGGTTAGTAAAGAAATCATTCATGCAGGTTTATTAGATTTGTTTTACATTTATCGAACAGTGGGTAAAATAGAACAGCCACACACACGGTATACCCATCATCGCTTCAGTTTTTTAATGATCGTATTTGTCCTATTAGAATCGAAATAATTCATGGAAGCCATAGATTTGTTGTAAATTTACTCATGGCCTGGGCCGTGATATTCGTTAATTTTATCCCTCGCTAACGCTCAGAATAAAATTCGAATATCACGGCCCAGGCCATGTGTAAATTTCCAACAAATCTATGGCTTCCATGAATTATTTCTTAATTTACGGTCATCTTAGCGATTTTTTCAAATCCAATTTCCTGTTTCATACACATTTCTCGGTAGTTATTTGTGATTTCCATGTGAATCTTTTATAAACTTACATCGTACCAATGAAAGTTTTGTAAAGAAAATGATATAGAAACACTTAAACAGACAATACAAATACTGACCTAATTTTTCATCCGACATCTTGGGATGACCGTGAATGCAGTTACGGTCATCAGCTTTACCCCAGTTATCAATTAGCGTGGGGACATTTTTGAGACAACGTTTTTAAACATGCTTACTTACATTGATATTTTTTTGAAATTGTTCTATAAACAAACTAAAAAAAAAGTTAACTATAAATTTGTTTTAATAACGTCCATTTCTTGATCTACTTATTTTATAATTTATTATTATTTACTTCTGTGTATTTTTCATTATCCAACAGAACTTTAACATGTTTAATGATGATTTATGTGTAAGTATTATTATATCTTTATTATGCATTTTTGCATCATTATGTATAATTGATATCCTTCACCTCAGCTGGGAATCGTACTAGGTCAAAATATATATGTTCCTGACCTCAGTTAGTAATCTGTTCTTACGCATTGGTTTCGAAGCTTGAAGTAGGACTGAAGGAGATTAGATTGCGATAGAATCATGTAAGTATATTTAATAAATCATAAAATCAGAATAAATTCTTTTATTCCAAGTGCACATTACTTGTTAAAAAAATATGCAACGTTCGATTTTTCTCAAAACTATGTTAATTATAGGATATACAGTAAATAGGTCAACCGTCAGCGAAATATATTACGTCTGTCGTTTTCTTTTGTATAAATTAAAAGTTTGAATGTGTCGAGGGTATATAGAATTGAGAATGGAAATGGGGAATGGATCAAAGAGACAACAACCCTAACATAGAAAAACCAACAGCAGAAGGTCACCAACATGTCTTCAATGTAGGGAGAAATTCCCGCACCCGGAGACGTCCTTCAGCTGGCTAAATAAATATATATTAGTTCAGTGATAAGGCAGCAACCATTTGATTTTCTGGGGGGGGGGGGGGGGGGGGGGGCTATGGTTTTTTTTGGAAAAAAAAGTTTGTTTCCAGTTTTTGGAGAAAAAAAATTGTTTTTGATTCTGAGCAAAAAAAGATTGTTTGTTTCACCCTCAGCTGCCACTATATGTAATGCTAAAATTGAAAGAAAAAAATTGTTTTCGACTTGTCGCGAAAAAAATAGATTGCTTTTCGCCGCAGGCGAAAAAAATAATTTGTCCAGAAAAAAAAACATAGCCCCCCCCCCCCCCCCAGAAAAATCAAATGGTTGCTGCCTAATGAACGCCATACTAATTTCCAAATTGTACACAAGAAACTAAAATTAAAATAATACAAGACTAACAAAGGCAATATATATATATATATATATATATAGCGGTACACTACGTTTGCGCGCATTGCAACGACTTTTTTTGTAAAAAAAATTAGAACAGCATCGGGATGAGACAATTGTATTTTTAGAATGAGTGTTGTTATAAATACAAAAGCTGCTTGCTGAGCTTGCTGTTATGACAACGAAGTTTGTTATCATGATATGCATGTTGGTTGATTAGGAATGACGCACTAAAAGGATGAAGGTTTACATCATTGTACATGGTTAACATGGTTAATGTATGTTTTGTATGATAATATAATAAACTGTTGACACAGAGAAATGTCTCGCATGTCGGTATGATTGTAAAACACTTGAGGTCAACAGTGGCGGATCCAGAACTTTTCCTAAGGGGGGGGGGGGGGGGCGCTGACTGACCTAGGGGGGGCCGCTTCAGTCATGCTTCAATGATTCCCTATATAATCAACCAAATTGTTCCCACGAAAGGGGGGCCCGGGCCCGCCAGCCCCCCCCCCCCCACCCCCCCCCCCTGGATCCGCCTATGGGTCAAGCTGTAACTCGAACTCTTAACTTTATTTAACATGTTTAAAAGTTCAGCTCTCGACTCAATTCTTCTTGAAATCGAAGTTTAGTTCGAACAGTAAGCCGAATTCTTTTTTTTTTTAACTATAACTCGATGGATGGGCACTCACCCGAGGCACATAAAACATGGACATTGGTTTTAAAAATATAACTAGGTTTGTTTCCCCAAATAGTCACGCCTTTTACCTCATCTTGTAATATATGCTAACTACATCAACAAGTGACAGAACCACATCAATTACTGGAACGATCACATCATTTAGTGTAAAATCGTTAAATATCAAAACATCATTATGTAACATTAGAGCCCTATCAAGATTAGAAAATCATCATTACGAAATAACAAAATCACATTAGGTAATGAAACATTCATGTGCAGTATAGGTGTGTTCTATTCAGCAGACAGTCCCTAGATTCCAAACTCTGACATGCTGATCCTGATCAGTTCTATTTATATTTTCAACCTCATATAGTTTCAAACCTTTTTACGGGAAAATTTCATCATTACGAAATAACAAAACCACATCATGCTATGAAACAATCAGAATTTTAAATTTTTTTAAAATGGGATAACCGGGAATAAACCTGCCAATAAGACAGCAACCAAACGACAGTCTTAAATATCCTGTTACAATTTAAATATTTTTTTGGAGCAATGTAAAGTGTAACACAGGAATACTGGGATCATCACTTCTTATAAGATATGAAATCAACGGACATGTACAAATGATAAATATAGACCTGAATCTGAGAGAGGGGCTAGGATGTCACAGAACTTATGTCAAGATTACCACGCAAATTGATGAATATTATAAGGAAACATTTGTTTTATACTTCTTTAACTGTGAACAGTTATTGAAAACAATTCTGAATTTTCTCTGCCTTTAATTGCCATGTTAGTTTCCATGAAAGAAGAACGAATATCATTAAAAAAAACTAACAAATTAAACAGGAATTGTCTTCTAAATATATAGAAATCATGTTTTGATTAATCGCAAATACTGTTCCTAAGCATCGTATATCTGCTGTACTCTTCTTTATTTCAGAAAAAAACATGTTTCTCGGACATTCTTTATTAAGTTATGCATCCATCATAAATTTCTTAAACACTGTTGCGCCACCTGAACCACGTGACCCGCCAGGAGTATTCGACAAACCACTGGAACAATATTATGATTACATAGTAGGTAAGTACATTTGTATAAGAGTGAAAAACGACAATCCTGCAACATCGCCATTTCAAGACAGTCTTGTTGTGATAAAATTTACGAACAAACATTATTATTGACGGATGAGGTTGTTCTATCAAGGCTTTTTTTTGTTTTTAAATGTTTTGCAACTTATTATATTTTCATCTTTCTAAAACTTTCGGCCCCTAAACTACCTAAATCATGAAGATAATTAACGAAAAATGTGTGAGCTAGTATTATAACTCAGTGGCTTCATTGATTAAAACGTGTTGTGACTTCATCCTCTCTAGAGTTTTGGCCAGCTTTCAGAATACTCCAGGACGACGTCTTGTGACTCTATCTTCTCTACCGTTTTGGCCAGCTTTCAGAATACTACAGGACGACGTCTTGTGTCTTTATCTTCTCTACCGTTTTGGCCAGCTTTCAGAATACTCCAGAGTAGTGATAGATGAGGAGTATGAGCCCTAAACCTCGGACGCGGACGCGAGCTGCGCGCATGCGCTGACGCTATATTTGGGCCTTAGCGTGGACGCCGTCGTTGACTCTGAAATCTAAGGGTATGACTCACAGGCCGACGCCATATTTGGGCCTTCGCGCGGACGCGAGCGCTATAGTTGGACCTGAGCGCGGACGCGAACACTATATTTGGGCCTTCACGCGGACATCGGGACACCAACTCCATATTTGGACCTGAAATCGGGACGCGAGACGTTATAGTTAGACCTGCGCGCGTACACTAACGCTATATTTGGGCCTCAGCACGGACATCAGAGTTGGACTCGACATGGGGATGCATACCTAAGGATATGACTCACACGAACACCTTATTTGGGTGCAGAGGCTATAGTTGGGCTTAGGCGCGGGCGCTATACCTAAATATTGGACCAAGCTACCCTCCAAGGTGGACGTTACGTCACACTCTAGAAAGTGGTGTTCGGATAAATCTCTCTCACACTTCCAGATACCAGATCTGGTTCAGGACTTGAGACCTGCTACATATACATGTAGGTGGTTTAAGATTTTTTTTTTTTTTTTTTTTTTTCTTTTGTATCATTTTTTTTTTGTATTTAACCAAATAGGGCTACGAGTTTGCTGTCATTTTTAATCAAGTCAGTGGATGAAAAAGGTGTTGATAATGTCCTTCATCTCCAGTCCCCGACATCTCAATTTGACGTAATAAATGCAATACAGGCCTCAGGTATCTGAATCATCGGGTTGAACTTGATTGCCAACCACACAGTATTCCGGTCCATTCACGATGAGACATTTCTAAAATAGAGTTGGTACGTTTCCGGGTATTGTCCTAAGGAGTCGAAAAATTCAGATGGCGCCAATGCGGGAAAATGGAAAGCCACCCACTGACTCCCCTTTTGATCACAGTTGTCCGTATTGACCACAAACGTTCTAGGCCTGTCGCTCACATAGCTAGGCAAGTCTTCTGCACAGCACACGGTCACGGAGAATCCGCTTAAAGCATCCTCTACGTCTTTCCCCGTCATCGGGAGAGCAATGCCGTTTTTCTTCCCACACCCTTGCTGACTATGGGTTTCCAATCCGCGAAGGTGAGCAAACACTACTCCACAATCCCGACAGGCGATGAGATCTTCTCGTCTTTCAGCATCGTCCGACGATACGTCTGTTGTCTCGTCGGCCATGTCTTCGTCTGACGAGACCGAACTTTCGTCTTCGGAGAGATGGGTGTCCTCCTTCTTTTCATCATGTGTCTCTCCTTGACCGATCTGCAAGACCTCTGTGCGTAATCTGGAGGCTTCCGGGGTTCTAGCTTTTAGGTCAACCAGAAGGTACCCGAAAGGTGTCCTCGTTGCCTCTTCGAATTTCCGGAGAAAGAAGTCCCCTCGAGAAGGATACATCTGTCGGCCCAGCGTCATGATGGGTTGACGATCAATGGGGTTATTAAAGAGAACGAGATAATGACAGTTTCGTCTCTGGGTGGGGTCTTTGCCAAAGTATAAATTCTGATTCAAAACGACGACCGATAAATTTCTATGGTGACTCCCTTCCGTAAACAAATCATTTATTCTGGAGTCTTTGGCCGAGGTCGACATGAGATCATCTAATAGGATCATGTTTCGAATGTTGGGATCGAAAAAATCGTCCCTTTCGAGATCAAAAGGAATTCCACGAATGAATTCAACGCGGGGAAGCACTGTTCGTTGTATTTCCTCGTAAAGAGGTTGCCACCTTTTATACAACCAAACAATTCTTTCTGGACTGGGACTACACAGTCTTTTTATGTGTTGAAGCACATCTTTCATAAAATGAGTTTTTCCGCAGGAGGTGGGACCGGATACGATCATGGTAAAAGGGTGTCTAAACACGAAAGCCTCCTGCTGCTGCTGCTGCTTTTGCTGCTGTTGCTGCTGTTGCTGCTGCTGCTGCTGCTGGGTAACATCTGGCTGGTATAGTGACTCATCGGAAGAATGCTTACTTCTCATATGTCTTTGAAGATCGTGCGGCCACACATATACTTTACGGCAAATATTGCAATTAAACATATTCGTAATGTCCTAAATATGAATGTGTAGTTTCCTCTTATAGATTCTTCCTACGAAAATGTAGCAAGAGAAATACGTGGTCATCTTTTAGACGACATATTTGCAAATGATCGTCTCTCAACACAAATTCGATGTGATACAATTCATTCCTGGTGACCGGAAAATAGATTGGTTTCTCAAACGTCACGTCCGTGATATCTTCATTCAATAACCGTATCGACTGGAGAATAGGGAGAGCCGTTTCCCTCACGTACGACTGGTGCACGAAATCGGAACAGAAATACACACGTCTCGTTGAGGCTTCTAATTCCGGTATGAACGACACCTCCAATAATGCACATTCCCACGATCCATCTAACGTATAGCGTTTGGGCAGCCGCACTTTGAAATTGCCACCTACATTGTTTGTAAACGTTGAAAGCGAGTCTTCGCTATTAATAAATAAACAAAACTGGTCCATAATGTTCATTTCAGTTTAACCTTTAGTCTCTCTCTTATAGCTTTATTCAACCCAACCCCGTAGTTAAGAAATAAATGTAAAAAGTAGTTGGTTGCTGAACGTCCAGTGGCAAATATTTCATGCAATTTAACAATAAATACAATAGGTATAGGTCTTGTGATAAAGCGAGGGAAATTTGGACTACCGGAAAATGAGGATCTTCTTCTTTATATACAGAAAAACATCAACTGGTTGATGATTACTTTCCTGCGCATGCCTGGTTTAACAATATTGTTTAGTTAATACATTGGATAGAGACAAACGTTTGGTTAACAGGCTAAATCGTGTTGTGGATAAATATATTAGTACAGAAGACGAATTTAGCTTCTATACGGTTGAAATTTATAAATACAACTTTTATCGTTTCTGTACTCGTCCTGACCTATATCTCTCTTCCTTAAGCATTTTGTTATCTTCAACACCAGCTTTATGTAGAGGAATATATAGAGATCAAAATTGTTTGATTGAACCGTATACTAATAGCCGCCCACCTTCAGAGCCAGTATCTGCTTATTTTAACCGGTTCAAACCGGTTCTGGTTTCTCGGGCGCACTACGTTTGCGCGCATTTGGGATTAAAATGTTTTACGTTTGCGCGCAGCTTTTGATTACATTTGCGCGCATTCATTTTACAGGTAAATTCAGGTAAAAATTTAAATTAAATTACAATTGACTATATATATTTTTCATTTTCATAATAAACATGACTATCAATTAATAATTTTGAAAATATTTCTTAATTCAAATTATAATTTGTTCATATAAAATTGTAAAACAAATTTTAAAGTGAGCATTATAAACTCCGTAGTATAGCTTAAGACATGCATGTAACTTCATTGCGAATGTTTCAGAATAAAAAGTGTCTCAATGAATAGTGATCGTTTTTAAAATTAGTAAATAATTTAAGTTATTTTTTTAAAGTTACACCAAGGCACAAACATGGAGTTTCGGCACGTAATTAAAACCAGACAAAACACTGTACACCTATAAACATGTTATTGAAAGAAAGTGTATAAAGATAGTTACTGATTTTTTAATCACCAGATGTGCTTTATCTCTTCATCTAATTATTTGAGGTGTCATTTTAATCAGGGCCATATGATATTAATTAAGTGGTTGAAAGAAATAGAAAAGCTATACTTCTGAATGTTTCACGATTGTCATGTTAATAAGATAAGTAATCCAAAAACTAGAAATAAGAAGATAAATATTTTATATATTGATATCAAACATTTGAATCCAATTATCTTTACACGTGCATCTACTTATAGTACCGCCTACTGGATTGAGTGACACTTTATCTGATTAATATAGATAGGATATCTTGGAGAATTCTTACAGTTGTTATAAGCATGTATAAGCAGTAACTATTTTAAGAGGTAGAATATTCTTTAGAGAATTATCACAGACTTATTATCTAGGTGTTGGGTAAGCGTTTGACGTCGCGCAAGATACTGGTGACAATTTGAAGGTGATTCGAGAAAAATCGGCGAAAAGGCTAACTGTCCGTTTAGGACGCAACAATTTGCAGAATCGCTAAATAATTTTCGTTACTTAATCTAATGGCAACAAAATATCTGTTTTTCATGATATTTTTTTCACGAATAGGTTTCGATTTGAAGCGCTAAATTTTATGAAATAGGCAATTTTGCCGTGTAATGCGTAACATTGAACATTGAGATCTCCAAACATTTTTGAGAATGAAATATGGATTGAGTAGCCAAAGGTAGTTCTCATTTGGAAGGAATTAAGAACCATATGTAAAGTTTTGAATTACATAATTTTACTTACATATATGACGTCATACATGTAGAAAAATGACGTCATAGCAACTTTTTGATCTTGTAATGGTGACAAATAATCTAGACTCCAACTGCAAACTTTGAAGATCAAATTCATATACTGAAGGTAATTTTAAAAGGATATCGTTTATATTTATAATTTATAAATTACCAACATTTCTGTTTAAATTGGTACCAAACTTTTTGAGTTTACTTGTTTTAAAAAAAAACTATTGAAAAAATTTAAAATCAGAAAAAATGTCCCGTATCATCTGAAATCCAAACAAATATTCCATTTTGACGATTTCGAGATCTACGATGTATCGCGATTAAATCAGAAGAAAAATACTGATACAGATTTCAAAAATTACAACAAATACTGAACATGATAATATAAATACTGGCTGTTTTTATATTTTATCCTTTTCGCAAATAAAGAAAAGAAAAATCAGAAAAAATGTCCAATGAGACAAAAAACGTCGAAAAATAATGAAACGTCATATTTCACACAGAGTCAATACGCAAAAGAAATTATAAGAAGAACTTGTAAAGAATCGATCTCCAAACATGAAACGATATGGGCATGTTTTTGCCTTAGGGAGCTTCCATTTGATTTTTAAGGGGGGGGGGGGGGGGGGGGGGGGGCTAGAATGAAATTTGAAAAAGAGGGAGGACAGGGGTTTTGAGTGTAAAAAAAAGGCAGACAGGAGTTTCGAGTAAAAAAATAATGAATAAGAATGGAAACGGGGAATATGTCAAAGAGATAACAACCCGACCAAAACGTAGAAAACAGCTCAAGGCCACCAATGGGTCTTCAACATGCGAGAAATCCCGCACCCAGAGGAGGTCTTGAGTAGGCCCCGAAATCCTAATGTATACTAGATCAAGAAAATGGACGCCACTCTTCACTTCGAAACACAGAGATGAACTAAAAGTAAAAAAATATAAAAGACTAACAAAAGCTATAGGTACCTGACTTAGGACAGGCGCGAACTGCGGTGGGGTTAAAAGGGCAGGATGAGCAGTTGGCAAACAAACCCAGGATAAACTTGTAAAAAAAGGCAGGACCAAATATAGTGAAAATAAAAAGGCAGGACCGAGATAACAACTAAAAAAAATGCCGGACAAAATTTTTCATCCTAGCACCCCCCCCCCCCCCCCCCCCCCCCCCCCCCCCCCCCCCCCCCCCCCCCCCCCCCCCCCCCATTAAAATCAAATGGTTGCTCCCTTAATGAAATAAAAATATTATTCTATATTAAAATTCGTAAAAAATGATTTGACTTTAGGAAGTTCTGGAACAATCTAAAAGAAGAGTTACCATATTAGATAATTTTCGTAGACAAAACAAGAGGCACCAATCCCTTCAAACAACCGAAATGATCTCTGGAGTTTCTGGAGAATGGTTAGTTCCAAAAAAATAAAACACGAGACAAAAAAGACTCATATTTAATTATTGAATGTATTTATAAACCAACAATCAATTAAAATAATCGGACTTAAAAAAAATCAGACCAAAATTTTGTGTACATTCAAATATAAATATGCTTTCAGAAATATGAATAACAGAAAAAAAAGTAAACTTTCGGCTAAGGAAATACTTATTAGGAACAGAGAACGAAAAAGGCTTCAGAAAAATGAAACGAGTAGAAAAATCTTATGGAAAGTTGTACAAGAATAAAGAGAGCGAGACAAAAAACATATAGTCAAACGATTAATGCAAGAAAAAAGAGAGAACAAAGGGAGAAATCTAAGAAAATAAATGAAAGAAAACTGAAAAATAAAATGAATGTCCGTAAACACAGAGGTAAAAAAAATGTAGAACTTTCATCAATGTCACTTGTTGTACCAGAAGGTTCAAATGTTTTCAAAAACAGAATGGAAAAGGCCAGAGCCCTAAGAAAATTTAAAGAAGGTTTACCAAAATCTCCATCTAAACGATGCGCAGTTATATCGACTTATTTGGCCCGCAGATCCCCTCGATCGCCAACAATAGCTAATCTGAAACATTCAGTTTCGCCAGTTGAAATGGCCGTCGTTGCAGATATTCAAGAAATAATAAAATCTACAAAATTAAAGCGATCTAAGAATGCACGTTCGGTAATGAATTCTGTTACTGCATCAATCAGCGGGGAAAATTTAGCAAACTCGAGAGGTAAAATTAAACTGTGTAAAAATTTAGGTTTGCCAGCAAGAAGGGTTGCTGGAGGCCAGCGTATTAGGTCTAGAATTCTTAAAAGTGAATCGTCTGCATGGGCTCTTACGCAACAGAAAACAAGAAAAGATTCCATTTCAGAAGAAACAAAGAAAACAGTTTATAACTTTTGGCTCTCTGATGGCATATCACACCCGACCGGCAACAAATCCGATATCAAAAGAGAACGATTGGGACCAAACTTATATACTTCGCATATGACACACGTGCTGGAAAAAAAACAAACTGATGCGTATTTAGATTTTGTCGCCAAATATCCGGAAATTAAAATTGGACAAAGAGCATTTGAGAAACTTCGACCGTTTTTCGTAAGACCTGCATCTGAAAAAGATAGAAATACATGCTGTTGTAGATATCACGTGGAAGCAAACCTTGTTTTCAAAGCATGTATGAAGTTCAGAAAATCGTGTGACAGGGAAACCGATTCGCAAGAAAGTGACTATCCCGTATTTGAGAAAATGTCAGACCTTATACATATTACGCTATGTCCAAAAGTAAATGGATTTTATAGAAAAAATTGTCTTGACCGAAAATGTAGCCTTTGCGGAGTTGGTAATTTCAAACTTTCACCCAACGATTCACAGTCGTCTTCAACTGTTGAATGGCAAAAATATGAATATATAACTGAAAAATCGAAGGGTAAAAATGTAAGGCGCCGACTGACCCTGATAAAAAAGAAAACTAGCGTAAACGAAATGTTTCTCAATTTAAAAAAGCTTCTCGAAACTTTCCCCGCTCACCAGCACCGATCAAACTGGCAAAGCAATCAACTTAAAAGTCTTGTTAAGAACTTGCCAGTCAATCATTGCATATGCATCCACGATTATTCGGAAAATTATCGCTGTGTCGAGAAAGAAGAAATCCAATCCAATTACTTCCAAAGAACTGAATGCAGCATTCATGTAACCGTCATGCACCGACACGCCATTTTAGAATACGATGGTGTAGACAGTACAGAAGAATTTCCGGAAATAATTACGGAACATTTTTTCGTAATTTCCCCGGACCTGCAACATGATAATGATTTTACAAAATATGTCCAAAAGAAAGTTAAGGAATATTTAGATTCAATATCATACACAGTTGATCATATGCATGAATTCACAGACGATTGTTCTAGCCAATATAAATCGCGGCACTGTTTAGGAAGTTTATCTACTGCCATCCCTGATTTCGGATATAAAACATTCCATAGAAATTTCTTTGAAACAAGCCATGCAAAAGGGCCTCAAGATGCCGCGGGGGGATTTATAAAAAGACAGGCGGACATATCTGTTCTACGTGGCAATACAGTGATTCAGAATGCGAAGGATTTATTTACGTTCTGCGAAAGTAGCCTTAAAAAGCCAAGAAGTGCATTATTTAAAAGAAGGGTATTTCGATATGTGGACTCAATTGATAGACACAATTCCAAAATATTTAAGCCGATCCAGCAAAATAGACAAATACATCATGTTTTTACTAGTACATGTAATGAAATCATTGTTTCCGATCTCTCTTGTTACACGTGCGATCAATGCATTTTGGGGAATTATCTTAACTGTTTAAATGTAGAAAATACCGGGGTAAAGAAAACTATTAAGCCACGCGAAATAACACAAACTTCTAACGAAGAAGAAGTAGCACAAGACACTGACATTCTTTCAGAAGACATATCAGATTTGGTATTTATAAACTCTGTTGTGGCTGTCAAAACCGACGATGATAACTTTGACTATTATTTAATGAAAATTTCCAAAGGTTCACACGTATTGAATTCAGCAGAGAGTGACAGCTGGGGTGCTACATATCCCCCTGGATTCGAGGTTTTCCGGGGTCATTATTATGACAAAATCAGTGACAATGATCCGTTAAAATATAAACTTTTAAAGACAAAGACTGCTTTGGTACCGACGAAATCTCTGCAATACATACTTGCTGATGTAGATGCCTCTTATCGTATAACTATTTCAGAGGACACCCATCTAGTTAGACTGATATATATATATATATATATATATATATATATAAGTACGTCTGAGTCAGTGACAACCCTACAACAGATGTATCCATCGGATCGCCATCAATGATGGTGATACATGGCTGTGTACATAATGTATATACAACTCGTCTAAACATAATGTTTAGACGAGTTGTATATATATATATATATAATAATATTTTTAAATTTGCAAACTACATTTCACATCAAATAATAACAGTTCGTTAAAATATTGTTGAAAGTGAATTTGATACAGCTTTTAAAGTGTACGTAAAATCGGAATGGAAGCGATTCTTAGACGACTGTTTTATCATTTTAAACAAAAGTCACAATTTAGAGAAGTTTCATAGTCTGATAAACACATTACATCCTTCGATTAAATTTACCATCGAATCTAGCGAACAAAGACTGCCATTTCTAGATATTTTAATATTAAAGAATGGAACAACCTTAACCACAGATATATATTATAAGAAGACGGACACCCACCAATACCTGAATTTTCATTCATGCCATCCTTCACATACGAAAAGAAACATCCCGTTTTGTCTAGCACGACGTGTATGTACAATTGTGAGTGATGATTTCACGAAGGAATTACGTTTGAATGAACTGAAGGTGTTTTTGAAAGAACAAAACTATCCAAACCCACTAATAGAAAAGGGAATAGAAAAGGCAAAAGCTATACCAATGACGGAACTCAGGTCCACAGCACGCAAAGAGAGTAATACAGAACTTATCCCGTTTGTTAGCACTCATAACCCGTACAATCCTGACATATTCAACGTCATAAAAGCAAATTTGCCAGTTTTACAAAAAACGAAAAAATTAAAAAAGCTTTTCCCTACAGAAAAATTCCTGAAAAGTAAAAGACAGCCTTTAAATCTTAAAAAGATTTTAACAAGGGCTAAGTTTTATGACCCAAATGGAATACAATACAACGTTTCAAAATGTAATGACCCTAGATGTGGTCTTTGTGAATACATGGCAACCGGCCCGCAAATAACATTGAAAAACGGCCAAACCATTATTCCAAATGCAGACATGAATTGCAAAACGGTAAACCTTATTTACTGTATTGTATGCAGCACTTGCAAGGAATGGTACATCGGACAGACTGGTAACTCAATTTGTCAAAGAGTTCGTGTTCACAGACAACAGATACGAGATCCATCCACACGAATGCAAGATGTGAGCGAACATTTCGAAACGTGCAGTAGTGGAAAATTTACCGTATATCCGTTCTATAAAATGAACGAATCGAACAAATATAAAAGACTGGCAAAGGAAGCACACTTTATAAAGGACTTTCAGCCAAAATTAAACGGATCTACTTAAACACGTTTGATTTATCTCCCCTTATCGTTATTGTAACGTAATAAACGTTACCAACGGCAGTGTCGTCAAGGACATTGTTAAAACGTCGCCTGAAGATTGCCAGAAGGCATGAAAGCGCTAGTGACAATATTTTAACGAACTGTTATTATTTGATGTGAAATGTAGTTTGCAAATTTAAAAATATTATTATATACATTCTGTACACCGTGTTTATTTACTTTTGCTATATATATATATATATACATTTTTCGTTAAATAAAATATACATGAATATCTTTACTGAAAAAAAATATTCCCATGAAAAAAACCCTGAATGAATCAATGCTTACACATTAGAAATCACATTAGAAAAACGTTACGTAAAAAACAAGAAAATAAGACGGCTTTTTGCTATATTTCCGACGTTACGTTATTATCACCAGTATTTTGCGCGACGTCTTTAGCAAAGAAAAATTGCGCGTCCGTTTTGGAGGGTATACCGTCCACTTTTAAGGGTGTGACGTAACGTCCACCTTGGAGGGTAGCTTGGTCCAATATTTAGGTAAAGCGCCCGCGCCTAAGCCCAACTATAGCCTCTGCACCCAAATAAGGTGTTCGTGTGAGTCATATCCTTAGGTATGTATCCCCATGTCAAGTCCAACTCTGATGTCCGTGCTGAGGCCCAAATATAGCGTTAGTGTACGCGCGCAGGTCTAACTATAACGTCTCGCGTCCCGATTTCAGGTCCAAATATGGAGTTGGTGTCCCGATGTCCGCGTGAAGGCCCAAATATAGTGTTCGCGTCCGCGCTCAGGTCCAACTATAGCGCTCGCGTCCGCGCGAAGGCCCAAATATGGCGTCGGCCTGTGAGTCATACCCTTAGATTTCAGAGTCAACTACGGCGTCCACGCTAAGGCCCAAATATAGCGTCGGCGCGTCCTGCGTCCGAAGTTTAGGGCTCATACTCCTCATCTATCACTACTCTCCAGGACGACGTCTTGTGACTTTATCTTCTCTACCGTTTTGGCCAGCTTTCAGAATACTCCAGGACGACGTCTTGTGACTTTATCTTCTCTACCGTTTTGGCCAGCTCTCAGAATACTCCAGGATGACGTCTTGTCTACCGTTTTGACCAGCTTTCATAATACTCCAGGACGACGTCTTGTGACTTTATCCTCTCTAGAGTTTTGGCCAGCTTTCAAAATACTCAAGGACGACGTCTTGTGACTTTATCTTCTTTAGAGTTTTGGCCAGCTTCAGAATACTTCAGGACGACCGAACAGATAATAGTACACATAGACCATTAGAAAATGATGTTTGTATTTAATTTTCCATTTTAGTTGGTTCTGGTTCTGCAGGTGGAATTATTGCCACCCGTCTGACAGAGGATCCTGCGGTATCTGTACTCCTCCTAGAGGCAGGAGGATCGGATTTAGAGAATGAACAAACTCAAATTCCGTTGACAGCTGGCAATCTTCTTCGAAGTAAATATGATTGGAATTTTAAGACCGTACCACAGAAGCACTCCCACAAGGCCCTCAATAATAGAGTAAGTAAATTACTTGTGCGACATTATTTAGGTGTGGATCCAGGATTTTCTAAAGGAGTGGGGGCTAGCAAATCAACGTTTGGATTGAACTTTAAAAAAGATTTACAACTATCACATATAAAGCTCAATAAGAGGGGGAGGGGAGTCTTACTCCACCTTTGCTGTTTGGTTAATTTAATTTGGCTTATTGACAGGAGTAATCCGCCAAAGACGCAAATTGGCCATGAAAAGTGGTTGACGAACGCTCGAACCAAACTGCAAAAAGAACGCTAAAAATGATTTCTTACGTCAAGCATCTATACAATACAATATTTTTATTTTTGTTTTCCAAATTAAAGGGCCCATTAAGAGTATCACATTAATTACAACATGACATAAACAATGATAAACATTAAGGAGTGATTAAAGAATATATAGCTAATGCACATGGTTGCACAGTCTATACCCATTCGGTTATAAGACGTTTATTTATATAGATGTATATGCATGTATATATATATATGATTGTATTTTATTTTAACTACCCCTTTACAAGGGGGCAAGCACCAGCGGGGTTGTGACACCTGCGTCATTTTATAAACAACATTATATGAATTTGTAATAAAAAATTGTACGTCAAGATACTTGCAAATAGTCAAAAGTTTGAAGTTAAATGGTTGCTTCCTTATAGGAAAACTATTACCCACGTGGTAAAATGTTAGGAGGGTCTAGCAGTATTAACGGCATGTTATACATGAGAGGAAGCCGACATGACTATGATGAGTGGGAAAGACAGGGATGCAAGGGGTGGGGATACAGTGGGGTGTTGCCCTACTTTAAAAAGATGGAAAATGTTACTGTTCCGGGGCTGAAAGATTCACGTAAGATAAGACTTCATGTAAATCGTTTTTAATTTCACAATAATAAAATTTCTATACGTATATTGCACACAATACTATATAGGATTATATATATCAATTGCAATGGACGTGTTATACTGATTAAGAGCCATTTCATGTGAAACGTGTCTTATGGTTCAACTATCATAATGTCATTAAACACGAGATGTAAAATACCTGTCACTGTAGCGGAGGACAGAGGGATACCGCAACTTTATCTTTAAAGAAAACAGGGAAATCTTCAACTTTAATCACATGAATGATAAACTATAAAATTGAGAATGGAAATGGGGAATGTGTCAAAGAGACAACAACCCGCCCAAATAAAAAACAACAGCAGAGGTTCACCAACAGGTCTTCAATGTAGCGAGAAATTCCCGCACCCGGAGGCGTCCTTCAGCTGGCCCCTAAACAAATATATACTAGTCCAGTGATAATGAACGCCATACTAATTTCAAAATTGTACACAAGAAACTAAAATTAAAATAATACAAGACTAACAAAGGCCAGAGGCTCCTGACTTGGGACAGGCGCAAAAATGCGGCGGGGTTAAACATGTTTGTGAGATCTCAACCCTCCCCCTATACCTCTAACCAATGTAGTAAAGTAAACGCATAACAATACGCACATTAAAATTCAGTTCAAGAGAAATCCGAGTCTGATGTCAGAAGATGTAACCATAGAAAATAAACAAAATGACAATAATACATAAATAACAACAGACTACTAGCAGTTAACTGACATGCCAGCTCCAGACTTCAACTAAACTGACTGAAAGATTATGATTTCATCATATGAACATCAGGCACAATCCTTCCCGTTAGGGGTTTAGTATCATACCATCATAACATATATGAGAAGAACATAACCCGTGTCATGCCAACAACTGTTTTTAGAATAAATGTGTTTAGTTCCGATGCAAAGACCTTATCAGTGACTCAATATTAACGCCAAAATATGCAATCTTTAATGACTTGACAACAGTATCGTAATTATATCCCTTCTTAATAAGTCTATTCAAAGGTTTTGTAAGTTTCTGAGGTGAATACTGACACCTTTGTGCTTTATAAAGAATATTACACTTTATGAAGAAAAAAATGAGATAAAAATGTGCCAACAAGACAGCAATCCAATGAAGCAATGATTGCGTTTGATGCAAACCGCAATTTTTATACGTGTGCATGTTAAACAAATTTCGTGGTAGAGGGGTCTAAATACAACAAAAACAACGTTTTCCAAAAGACCAAAAAAAGTAAAAATGTATATTTTGTTAAACGCGTTTGACTAACAGGTAGAACAACTGATGTTCTTAAACCCTGCTGACTGCCATTGACGATTGCCAAATAAATAAATCACTAGATGTAACAAAATGGATCTTCAAATTAATTTATCACCAAACAGAAAACAATAAACTTGCGGGAAAGATGGTATTCCACAAACAATAGGTGCAAAACTTGTACACCAGATCCGGATTTCGACAATTAATGTCTCTTCAGTGATGTTAGGGATTGAAACGGTATTTTGAAGGCCATTCATATACAATACCTCAATTTACGAAAGACTCTTGAATTTGAAAGATTCAAAATAGGCTTAAACCAGAAAGTATATATTTTTACACCTTCAATTATGTGCACTTCATTGTGGAATCTCGTGTCGTCATGAATGTTACAATTAATTTTAAAATGAATGTTAATTTCTGAATGACGCGAGATTGCAGTTAGCCCAATCAAAATAACGTATTATAATGAAACATACAAGTAAATTGTAATTATTTAATCATGATAGTTAGTTATTTATTAATTTAAAGGCCTGCAGAAATGGTCTTCTTAATTTGTTTACTTTTCAATCCTCAATAAACGTAACTACTTATTTAACAATTTATGATAGCTTACAGGAGTTCAGGCGGTCCTATAACAATAGCGCATGAAAAGTTATGTGATTTAGAATTATTTCACCAGCAAGCAGCAGCTGAAATTGGCTATCAAACATACGATTGCAACGGCGGAGATAATCAAACAGGTATGCATATTTATATTGAAATAATATATATGAATATTCATTTTCATTTTCATATTGAAATTATCCATATGAATATTCATTTCCATTATATTGCAATTTAAACGGGAATCTAAACAGCAATATTATATAATTTCAACAAAATAATGTGAAGGGAATTTCGAAAATAACAATTTTAAGCGAAACACTCGATTCTTTTTAGTTGTTGCATTTATTGATAATTTTTACCCATTTTTATTGATTATCTCATTTAACAAAATAAAAAAAAAGGAAATGCATACAAAATTTCATAAATCCGAAAAACTGTAAAAAAAAGAAAAAAAAAACCTCGGCGTCGCCCCTTTTCTTTAAACAAAAAAGAGGAAGATGTGGTATAATGCCAATGATACATTATCTACGAGAGTTCTAATGAATGGATGTTAGAAATTATTGGCAATCGTTCGGTTTGAAATTTGAATCCTATCATTTTGAATTGTGTTTTAAATACGTCAGGCATGCAGAACTTTGACAAGTTACAGAAGGCAACACCATCATTGGTTATGGTACCGGTCGAAACTGAGTTTGCCGAAGTCATTTAATTCGATATCCTTGAATATATAGCTTGCTCGTATAGCGCATTATTTTATGCTTTTAAATATATATCGTTTGTACATAAGCGACATGCAATAACACATCTTCCCGAATAATAGCTGTAAATCTAATACATTTCATATTCAAGGATTTTGCCTAACACAAGCAAATATTAAGGACGGACAACGTTGTAGCACAGCATCCTGCTACCTCAGACCAAACATGCATCGAAAAAATTTACAGATAAGTCTCAACAGTCACGTGACAAAGGTAAGTAATAATTAAAATTCTGTCTTTTTATTAGAGGCTCTTCTTTTCATGCAAACCCATTCGTCGATCGGTCCTGTACCTCTTTACTACACATTGTAAAGGAATTGGCCAATGATGGAATTACCCAATCGTATCATCTGGAATTACAATTTTGGACCAACTTTTGACATATAAATCGGGATTAGAGAAGTTAGACCCAGTTCTCATGACCGAGTGGCTCTAGCACATCTCCGCCTTTCGAAAGGAAGGTCTGCAATTGTGCTGATTTTATTGAATACGCAATCTGTTTATTAGAAGAGTGTCGCGTCCCATACTGTCGTGTCGAATTCCATTTGTGCTTTTACAAATGTTTTATAAGCAAGCCATTTAATAGATTTTGAGTTGATGTTGAGGTTTCGATGTAAGAAACCAAGGCATCGACTGGCTTTAACCGATAAGTGGTTTATATCTTCCACTAAATCTTGATCATTTGTGATGAAGCAGCTCTGGTATATAGTTGATACTTCATGCTCCAGAGTATGGTTGTGAAGCTTGTAGTCACTGTTCCCTGGATTTTTCTTTTTTGTGACTGTAAGCTGTAAGGACACTGCATGTTGCAGAGTGCAATTCCATTTCCCAAAGTTTATCCAATTTTGCCAGTTTGTGCAGGTCTTCTTGGAAGTTATGGCAGTCGTTGTCTTCGGAAATGGTCAAATAGACAACAGTATCGTCCGCAGACAGTCATACTGTGAGTGGAGGACCTCTGGTAGTCTTTATATAAAACAAAATATGGATCCTAAGACTGATCACTGTGGTACTCCAGGTTCTACCTTTTCTTTGTTTTACTTTTCGCCTTCTGTCACTACTACTTCACGTGTGTTCTTTTCGTAAAAATTTCTCTATCTATTTACCTTTGTGTGTCTTACGTTTTGATGCCAGAATGCTGTAGTTTATGTACGAGTAGACTGGTGGGACACATTGTCAAAAGTGCTGGAGAAGTATTATTGTATTAATTAGCAATCTGATTGTTTCCCAATGTTTTTGTTTTATCGTAAATTAATACAAGGAGTTGTCTTTTTCAAGTTTGGAAGTGATTGGCATTATGTTATTATGTTTATGGTTATTTTTGTACTCTTGTCGTGGCTCTGTATTTATACACCCCGTCATTGTGTTATTGTGCTATGGTGAAATTTAACTAATGTGACTTGTCTTTATGCTTTTTTGTGTTTCTTTGTTACAAATTTGTTTGTTTGTTTTTATATTTATAACACAAATGTTGACTGCTGTACCCCTATTTTTGACATTTTACCTATTATATCTGTTTGTTTTGTTCACACATCGTTGTCAATATAATGAAATGTTATGCAACTGTCGTACAAGTGAGAGGTTTAGCTAGCTATGGAACCATTTCTTCATAAGATAATACCTGTACCATGTCAGGAATATGACAATTGTTATCCATTCGTTCGAGTTTTTGATTTTGCCTTTTGACTACGGACTTTCCGTTTTGAATTTTCCTCGGAGATCAGTATTTTTGTTATTTTACTTTTTAGATATCGCTTTGTTTATGGGATCGAGTTTTTGATTTTGCCTTTTGACTACAGACTTTCCGTTTTGAATTTTCCTCGGAGATCAGTATTTTTGTTATTTTACTTTTTAGATATCGCTTTGTTTATGGGATCAGTTTTTATTTCCCATTTTTTCTAAGTGTTGCATCTATATTTCAATCACTTTTTTTGTGTTTGATGTAGAACAAGAATCTTGTTGTTGGTGCTTATCTTCTGGAGTTATTGTCTTCTATATATTTCATAAAGGCTTGTCTTGATTTTCCTTTAGCTGTTTAATTCTGTTGATATCAGTAGCATGATTTGATTTCTTTTTCTTTTTGTTGGCATATTCTTTTCGCCTCAGAAGTCTATTGATTTCCTGAGTCATTGATTAGATTTTGCCCTTGTTATTGCAAACTAGTATTTAGAATGCTGATTTGTACTGATTTCCATGCCTTCCTTGAAACTAATACAGATTATTTTTTAGAAATGTTCAGTCTTTCTTGTGGAATTTAATATAAAGAAAATTGATATCTTCCTTCAAATTGTCCCAGTTATCTCTTTCATATATTTGGATTTTTCTTGGCTTTTGGTTGTTTGTCATTGGATTGATGTTCATTTCTGAGAATCATGAGTTAACATCTAGTCTCATCATTTTACTTGGACAGCTGGTAATATGAAATCCATTTTTTTTGTTTAGTTGGCTTTTGTACTATTTGAGTTAATACATTGTCATTAAGAATATCGGTAAGCTGGTAGTGTTGCTCTGTATGTTGTGTTCCTTGACATTATGTTCGTTTGTCCAATTCCATCCTGTTAGATTGAAGTTACCCCCGATCAGGAAGCACTCAAGATTGTGCGAAGCCTTTACAATTCATGTTCAGTTTTATACTCTCAATGTCATCTTCCTCGACTAGATTTTGCCAATTAGCGCTTCTGTGGCGTTAAACATCAATATAAAAAAAGAAGACGGGGTATGATGTAAATGAGACAAATCTCCTCAAGAGACAAAAATAATCTGATAATCTGTAGTCCTGTTTTTATTTCTAATATGAACAATCTATTGTCGTTTAAGTTATTTTCAGGTCAAGTAAAAGGCATTCCAACAAAATTAAGGTATTCCAAATACATCATTTCGTTCCTTTACACAGATTTTGAATACCTTAATAGCATCCATTTTTTTCATTTCTGCTGCATCTTCTTTTTAATAAGTAACCTGTAAATAGACTCACCATAGATACCAGGATTGAAATTTTGTATTTGCTCCAGACGCGCGTTTTGTCTACAAAAAGAATCCTCAGTGACGCTCGAATATTATAATAAAATCTTAAAATGACTAAATAAAGTACGATGTAACATAGAGAACAACAACAATAATAGTTAAACATATAATATTTACCAATTATGATCAAACTTATCAGGCTTTGTTCACTTTTAACAAATAAAACTGACTTGTCACCACAACCCGTCTAAACCTACGTTGACAAAACTTATTAGACTGTTTTAATATCATTCAACATTAATCTGAACGTTGCTTCTCTTAGCAGGCTTCATACAATACAATGTAGGAAAAAACTCAAAATGTTAAACAAATGCATTCGCATCGATAAAAAAAAATTAGATACAATTTTCTATTGGAATGTCCAATTGCCGAAATTGTGTCCAAATGAACAACACATGGCAAGACTTATCTTAATTAAATTTCATTGTATTCAATAGGTTCTGATCAAAGATAAGCGAGCAGAAGGGGTTGAACTTTTAAAAGGGACAGACAACCCAATAAAACACAAAGTCTTTGCTCGCCATGAAGTTATTTTGTCTGCTGGGAGTTTATCGTCACCACACATTCTGCTTTTGTCAGGGATTGGTCCAAAGAAACAGTTAGAAAAATTAAATGTAAGTACACACTAGTATTGAAGCAAAATAAAAAACAAAATAATAAAATATAAGAAACAAAAGTATTTTATATTTTTCGCTTCACGTTAAACAGTTCATCAATCAGTCTTACAAAGGGTCAACTGAAGAATATTTTCTGTAAGTCGAAATCTAAAATTTACATAGGCCACTTGGTTAAATCAACATAGATATTTCTTATAAAATTGAGAATGGAAATGGGGAATGTGTCAAAGCGACAACAACTCGACCATAGAGCAGACAACAGCCTAAGGCCACCAATGGGTCTTCAATGTAGCGAGAAACTCCCGCAACCGGACCCGTCCTTCAGCTGGCCCCTTAACAAATATGTATACTAGTTCAGTGATTTCGGACGTCATACTAAACTCCGAATTATACACAAGAAACTAAAATTAAAAATCATACACAACTAACAAAGGCCAGAGGCTGCATATTTTTGGAGATATTATGTTGTGATAGCATGATACTCCGTCCTTTAGATACAAGTTATTGTCATATTATATTTTGTCTGTAGATACCAGTTATTGTAACATTATACTTCGATTTATCGATACCAGTTATTTTTACATTATTTTTTGTTCTTTAGATACCAGTTATTGTCACATGATAATTTGTTCTTAAGATACCAGTTATTGTCATACGATATCCTGATAGTGAAATGCGCATACACCAGTCACTTGCAGATGAAATTATGCTCTGTTAATACCAGTTATGCTCAGATAAGATTCTGTTTTGTAGCTACCATTATTTGCACATGATAATCTGTTCTGTAGATACCGATATTCTGATTTGTAGATATTAGTAATTGTCACATGATATTCTGATCTGTCAATACTATTTGTTGCCATATGATATTCTATTCTGTAGATACCTGTTCATGCCGATCTTCCTGTTGGGGAATACTTAGACGAACACGCGATGCTTTTTCTTTCATTTTCTATTAATTCAACTTTAAACCTGAACAGTGATAAATTTTCTGATCCAGGGACCATTGTCGATTATGTGTTA
The DNA here is from genome assembly GCF_963676685.1 of Mytilus edulis. NCBI lineage: Eukaryota > Metazoa > Mollusca > Bivalvia > Mytilida > Mytilidae > Mytilus > Mytilus edulis. The sequence goes on along the minus strand of NC_092355.1, from coordinate 49,263,109 downwards.
AACAAGAAAGGTTCGTTACATGTTTTACCTAACCTAGAAAATAAGTAAAATCACAAAAATACTGATTTTCGAGGAAAATTAAAGAAGGAAAGTCCGTAATCAAAAGGCAATATCAAATGCTCAAACACACCAAACAAATGGATACCAACTGTCATATTCCTCACTTATTAGAATAGATTTATATGTTTAATTTTGTCTGTAATTCAAACACTGTCCATATCTGATTCATTTTAAAATTCACATGGCTAAAATTCAAACATAATATGCGGTTTCTGCAAATATTATGATATTCTTAGTTTGTTCTAATATGAATGTCTGTTTTGATCAGACAAAAAAATCGTTCTTATCTAGTCGTTACTAACCCATGTATAAATGATCTTAGTCAGTTTATGCACAACGTTTTGGAATATACACTGTGATTATAATTTTAGGTTACTTAAAACGGTCCAGTGTAGATGGTAATCTTTTTGCAAGAATTGAGCCTCATTCTGAACTGGAACATCCCAATGTACAAGCTATATTTGTAGGCGTAGCCTTTGAAAAGCAGGGTATTGAAAATGGTTATGTACCCTATAACGACGAGGTAAAGGAAATTTATTGTTTCTGGGGGATAGACGTCCGTGCAATCATGTTAACAAGGCAATGCAAAACGTACGTAAATATAAACTCCTCAGGAAAATTTACCTTAAACGTTCTTCCTTCAGATTTCTTATTTGGGCCTTTTCTTTTATGCTCGTAAAAAGTAAAATAACAAAAAACGAATTCCAAGGCAACATTAAAACGGAAAGTCCCTTATTAAAGGCAAAATCAAAAGCTCAAACACATCAAACGATTAAAAAACCAGCTGTCATATATCTGACATTGGTACAGTTATTTTTTATGTACAACATAGTGGATTAAACCCGAAATGTTTGTCGGGAATGTATATGATAATAACCAAATACATCGTACGCGTGTGCACTATAGTAAAACAATCATCAAAGATATCAGGTTTATTCAAGTCAATCTTTACAGTACAGGGGTTCATATGCTATGAAGTATATTTAAGAAATAACCTCCTCATGTCATGCCCTATGGTCATTTTAGTAGGGTTGGCATTATATTTGTCAATATTTTACACTGAGCGAGGAAAAATATTATGTCTACCCATGTTAAAATGAGCACAGAACATGACACGAAGGTACGATTCGATTGTAATAGGACAACTACTCTGTTTGTATAGGTCAAAGCGTAAGAAAATACCTATGAAATGTTTGGGCGTTCCCGTTTAATTCCAATGAATTATATGGACGTTACAATTTAAAAATTTATTTAAAATTATTGCAGGGTAAATATATGATATTTTAATAGCAATATATAACAAAATTTTATGAAAGCAGCTTAAATATATTATTACAACGCAAAGCAAATATATTATTAAGATATAAACAAAAATAACTAGAAGGTAAACACAAATTTTGTGCTAATTAGAACACATTTTCGATTACAAAGCGAACTTAATGTCAGAATTAATGTTCTTGTAATCATCAAAATATCAAAATGTTTACAATAAGTGGCAGTGGCAACACCTTTATTTCGAAACGTAAAGATGTATCTGGAGTATAATAAATGATATGTGATAAAAGGTAAATCACAGGTACCACGAAATCAAAGGAAATGAACACACTACTGAATTGTATTGCGTTGTTATACAGTTATCAGCATTAATTAGTTGTCTATTCATCACACACAATGTACAAGCTGGGCCATAGGTGGCATGTCATAATATTTGGAGTGGCCAGAATGTTGCGCAAGGGAAAGAAGCATCAAATGCTCTTCCTCAGACAAATATTAGGGAAAATTTTGATCGACAAACGATTTACATCGCCCTTGTGGAATTAGTTTCACAGAAGTATAAATACCCTGTTTTGATGTTAGTCATTGGAAATAGTTAATGCAGACCTTGCTATACAACAGTCTTTATGGATATTTATGTACTTGAAAAATAAATGTTTACTAGTAAAGTTTGATATTTTGATTTATGATTCAGGATTAAGGGTAGGGAAAGGGCTATCATAAGAAGTGTGGTTTTCACGGTAACATTTGTATTTTTGTACCAACATTTTTTTCCACCTAAACTGATAGAGGGATCTTCACTACCTCTGTAAATACCTGAGATCCGATACTGGCAAGTTATAACGAAAAGCATACTTAACTATAGTGTATGCTGTTTAATGGTCGGGCGTTTAAATGTTGAATAATTTTGCGCCTTAATCGTAACTTACTTTGGTTGAAAGATTGTCCATGGGGGTCTGGATGGGGGGTTACAGAAACGAGAATTATTGGCAAAAAAATTAAGAATAGTGAAAATGGACAAAAAATAAAGAATAGAGAATAATGTGCAATAAATATAATGGATGGAAAAAAAATGGTCTGATAACAATTTATTTATAACATACAGAAAAAAATCAGTCAAATGTCATTTATATACACTTATCGTGCGTTTGATTTATTTTTTCATTTGAAAGGTAAAAGAAGAATTATTGAAGAGAACAACAACATCTTCGTTTGATGTGTATGTGCACATATTACATACAAGCAGTAAGGGGACCATACAACTGGCAACTAATAAACCTTCAGATAGACCTATTATTGATCCAAAATGTTTTTCCAATGATCATGACGTGGAAAAAATGCTACAAGGTAGGTTTTCCCATTATTTATAGTAACTGCGAGTGCTACAAAGATGGTACAGAACACCTAAGGAATTTAACTCTTTTAAAATCAGCTGCACGTCTTAACCACATAATATTGATAAAGAGAAATCAAGCTTCTCAATGATCACAGTTAGTGTTTGTCATGTTTGTCAAACAGATATATATCCAATGAAATTATTCCTGAAATTTTATGCCATTCAAATCCATGTGTACAAGTATACAGAAAAGTATGGTGTTTACCAAATCACTTGTTTAACATGTTCAAAAAAGAATGGGATACAGGATTGGTTGATATAGTTGAACATTTGACTTGTTTCAGGTATAATGGATTTTTTTCCCTTTTTGTATTTACCTTGTAGTTAAAACTACTTCATTTATTTTTTCCATTACATGAATCATCTCTTTTTTTTTAGCTATTCGTTTGACACAAAAAATGATAAATACAACAGCATGGAGAAGTATTGGTGCCAAATATATTAGGTTAGACTTCACGGGCTATTGTGGAGAGGTTACGTACGACACAGATGACTACTGGAAATGCGTGATTCGTAACTTTGCCGTTGCAGCTAATCACCAGACGAGCACATGCAGGATGGGTTCACCTACAGATCCAACTGCTGTTGTTGACCCAACGTTGAAGTGAGTTGAATACATTTTATTGGATCTATTTTGAGGCAATAACAATACATGGAACCCATTTTTACTATGTTTAAGGCCATACATACAATTTATGGTACATATTATAATGATCTGACAGATAAACATACATTCCGAAATAAAAATGTCCCCTCGGTTACCAACGTATATGTCAAAATGTAGACAGCAGTTAAAAAAACTGACAAAAGTGGAGCCAAATTTGTATTTTTGTACAAACACTTTTTCTACCTAAACTAGATACAGGGATCTTCACTACCTCTGTAAATACCTAAGATCTGACACTGGCAAGTTATAAAAATTTATTATCTTATTATTTCAATAAATATTTTTAACAACGTTAATGATATTGTGAAGTGTAAAATGCATCAACTAAGTTTAAAACAATGCGGGTCTTTTCTCTGCTTGGTTGGTTCTTTACAATATGGTGTTTTATGTGGTAAAAAAGTCGAAAAAAAAAGTAAACTCTATTTCTATACCATAGTCAACCCTTGTAGTTTGGCTCAGTAATCCTGCTTCTTTAAGTTAAACCTCCACTAAAAAATCATTCTCGGTGATGTCATCCAAAGGCTGACAAAAATATATGGTAACTGTGACAAGTGGAATATAACTGTCATAACGGTACAGTCAAAACAATCTATTATTGCGTTCATATTACGAATGTTTTACGTGGAGGAAGCAAAATATATATAACCTTCCGAAGCACAATGCGATCACCACCAGTTGTTGGTGGGGTTTGTGTTGCTCAGTCTAATTTTCTTTGTGTGTCTTGCTTACAATTATTTGTCAGTTAGTCTTTTTCTTTTTTAGCCATGTCGTTGTCAGTTTTTTTTTAATCTATGACTTTGAATGTCCTCTGGTATCTTTCGGCCCTCTTTTATTCGTAAACTATAAGACCAACATATACAACAAAAGTGATGTTTTTCCATATCTCATTATATACGTATAAGTTGAAAAATTTAGGTTGGTTCGGAAGAATACTTTTCCTATATAATAAATCATTCTCATATATTATACATATAATTTCAGGGTAATCGGAATAAGTCACTTAAGAGTAGCTGATGCTTCCGTCATGAGAAATGTGCCATCTGGTAATACAAATGGTCCAAGTATGATGATTGGAGAAAAGGCCGCTGATATCATTAAAAAGTACCGTCAAAGTGTAAACAACGGAGGCGTTCAGACAATATCTTATTATATGATCATTTTATTATGCATCCATATGTTAATGCTTTAGCCAAAGACGATTTTAAAATAATATTCATTATAACACTTAGACATGTTTTAATGTCAAGTATTCGGACTGAAATATTTTGTTTAACTACTATAAAATAGTGAACATTTTATGATTTGTAAACCTGGATGTATGTATTGCAAGTTTATGCACAAAAAAAGTATATTTTATTAATATTGATATCTATATTTATATGATATTTGTGTAATTATAAATATTTCTTATATCATTTTCATTAATAAACATTACATGTATGCATGCTAAGTAAAGAAAATTACTTTACCACTGAATGAATCTAAAATGTGGACGACGCTCAGCCTGATAACTAAAGATAAATTCGCTATGTCTTTATTCTGCGACAAAAAGCTCCAATCAAAACATAGTCTAACTTGTATAAGGAATTAGACCTTTACAGAGGGACAGATATCCTTAAATTCTTTTTTTTAAACAACAAATTTCATTAAATTAGTAGTTGTATTTACCTGTCATTATCGATGTTTTGGCTACTGGGCTGGACATAGGGACGTAAATAACTCACTTGCATTGAGTAAGTTCTGCTCTGATATTTCATAAATGGGACAATACCCCTAATGCGCCTTGAAATGAGGAACACAAAAGTCACGTGTAAACAAAAAATCTCTGTGTAGTGATATTTGACACATTTCTATGATAAACAAATGACTGAGCTGAACCATTAGTGTTAATTTAGAAAGTAGGGGAACACAGAATAAATGTGTAAAAACCATGGAGCTATTAAATGTGTTCAAAGTATTAAAATTTCAAAGAACTTATTGTGTTAAAAATGGGATTTTTTACCATGAGGAGCCACATCGCAAAAGGATTCTCGGGGTTTGCTAAATTACGGAAAAATGAATCACACTTCGTACCCCGAAAATTTAACCACATATGTAAAAATGTCTCAGCTTCGAAACAAGCCATCATACATATACAAGTTTACGATATGGGCTGAGCAACAGAAGAAAACGTTACCATTACGGCCTATGGAGAAACAATTGCGCATATTGCCCCATCTTCTAAGACAAGATCCAGAGATATCTTAAGATAATTTCACCTTGTACACCACAGAAAATAGTGAAAATGATGGTTAGTAGTTTTTTATTTATACCTAGTTATCATAAATGATTTAAGATAAATATTATTGATAAAGAACAGCAAAAATTCAATGAATTTTTCGCTTTTAAAATCGTTACTGGCACGGGGCTGAACACTTTTTTTAGGCACAATCATAACTTTGTTTACCCCGAGAGATCCGAAAGGAATTGTTTATTCAATTGAAAAAGGCAGGAAAACTTACATGTAATATGAATTAATTGTAAGAAAACATGACACAATATAGTCTTTGTTATGTAATTATCACTCTGGTCTGCAGGAATAGCTGATAATCAAGGGAGATAACACACTTCACACGAGTAAAGTGAGATACATCATCACATGCTTTTATACAATGATTTGACCCTGGTCAGTAGATATCATATGCAAATAAACAGAAAAAAACCTTGTACATGTATTAAGAAAATCATGTATTACTATTGTTAATGCACACGAGCAAACACAAGATATTGTCATTTCTCAGTGAAAAAGGGGGAGGGCCAACCCTCTTGAAAACAATATTGCTATTCAACTACATGTATTAAGCTAGTTAGCTACTACCCGTTGCTTCTAATATAAACAGTTTAAATGAAGGTGGCTAAGCCACAAGGGAGAGGCATTTTTCTTTCTTTGTGATAAAACTTTCAAGAATTAGATTTTTCTCTCTCGATAATACTTATGTACTTAAATTAAATGATAACACAGCCTGAGTAAAAAATTTTGTCTTATTTCAGTTCCAGACATATCATTACTATTAAACATGAGATGGCAAACTAAAGGTTTTAAAAAGTCCTGAATAACTGGTAAGCATTTTGATTTATTAGGTAAGCTCTAAATTATTTATTTATGGTATTTGTGCAAATGAAATTACAGTCGGTATGTTATAAATATGCTTATATGAAAACTGTTGCTATGGTTTTGCTATTAAATGAAAAGGCTTGGTTACTGATCTTTTCGACTCAACATTTCGAGTTAAATCTTGCGGCAACTGATTCTCATGTAACACTGCAAACTCTATTTAGCACTATTTTGATCTGTCGTTATTTAATGACGCCATAATACGTGTCATGTCACAATGTTTCCTATAATACCTCATGTGGATTTCTCACTGACAAAGGGTTTTCACTAAAATACATGTAAAAAGCCTTTTTTTTCTCAAATAGAATTATGTGAATGGACAAGTTTTGAAAATTTGCACTTCATTGCACTCTAATTACATAATAAGAATGACTTTCCCAGTAGTTTTGAGGGGTTTTCATAGTATTATATACCAGATGTCTACTAGTAAGAATAGTTATTTTGGTGGTTTTTTTTTTTATGAAATCTACATTTTTGCATAATTTCTCTGTCAAAATGCACTTTAAGACACAGGAAAATGTTATGGAATGCTTTAACAGGGTCTGTATATTGTAATTTAAGGTTATCATCAGAAGTTTTGTCCTTGTTTTGACTAGTAAAGGTATACTGGAAGAAATTAATTATACATACACGTTGTATTAAAAATAAATGAATATAGCGATAAAAGTGTCATTGCCATATAGTGCTGAAACGACTTTATTTTTTTTCAGAAATGGACAAAAATACACAGATTTATTCAGAATGTCATACCGATGAAGATCACCTAAAAATATTTGGATAAATCAGAACTATGGATTTCAATATGGGACAATACCCCTAATGCGCCTTGAAATGAGGAACACAAAAGTCACGTGTAAACAAAAAATCTCTGTGTAGTGATATTTGACACATTTCTATGATAAACAAATGACTGAGCTGAACCATTAGTGTTAATTTAGAAAGTAGGGGAACACAGAATAAATGTGTAAAAACCATGGAGCTATTAAATGTGTTCAAAGTATTAAAATTTCAAAGAACTTATTGTGTTAAAAATGGGATTTTTTACCATGAGGAGCCACATCGCAAAAGGATTCTCGGGGTTTGCTAAATTACGGAAAAATGAATCACACTTCGTACCCCGAAAATTTAACCACATATGTAAAAATGTCTCAGCTTCGAAACAAGCCATCATACATATACAAGTTTACGATATGGGCTGAGCAACAGAAGAAAACGTTACCATTACGGCCTATGGAGAAACAATTGCGCATATTGCCCCAAATGTGTTATACCATAAAGTCTTGTGAGCTTCTTTTGTAAAAAATAAAAAGAGATGGAAGACACCAAAGGGTAAAACAACCCATCACAAGTCGAAATTAAGAGTGAAGTACAAAAGCATAGCAAAAAGCGGAAAAAAACGGCGAAAAGACAAAAGTCTTTAAAACACACTTTAAGAGACTTAGAGAGGGTTTTAGCTGTCAAATTGATGTTCACCGATTTGACTCAAATTCTCACGTTTGATTTATAACATACCAAAACGAATATCCAAATTACAATAAGTCTGAAATAAACAGTTAGGAAAGTATGTACTCAATAATATATATCAGAGGTTGGTGCATATTTTAGTCTAGACGTTATCTTAGTTACTATTGAGATGACCTCCGAATACCGCCGATGCACACATTACCCAATATAAGCCCACAAAATATATAACGAAATTGCCACCTCGTGCTTTTGGATTATTATAGGCTGATTGATTTCATTTTATTGGTTAAAAATAAGTCATTTACTTTTTAACCTGTATAAGAATGATTTGTTTGTAGAACGAATCGGTCCCCTTGTTTCACGTTCAACATTGACATTATTTTCTTTTTATTGATTGAACCCCACTAATACATGCGTTACCAATCTGTACCTAATGTGTCAAATTGAAGTTCACATGAATACGGATTTAATGAGGCCGATTTATAATTCTTCAGCGAGTTTTCTTTGCTTAATTTTGACAAAACTGTACCAAATTGGCTGCTAAAAACGAATTTTGATTTTCTTATTTCACTTTTATCAATGATGGGTCAAAACTAAATTATATTCTACTTTTTTCATATCTCGTAACTAGTGCCCCTTTGAGACTGACGAATATGAACTCCACCAAAAAACCGAGCTGTAGATCATATGTAGATTTTTTTTCTTGAAATACTTCTAAACGTAACGTTTCTCTTTTCTCATAATGTTGGTGTTAAGTATTTCAATTTCGTCAACAGACCATAGACTCTGAACTTAATTGTGTCCCCTATCGTTTAGTTTGTAGCTTATTGCCTGTGTATGAATAAAGATTCGCGTTACAGTTGATATATAAAAAATCTACAACATCATCTCAAAGAAATAATCCACAATGCATTCAACACAAAAATGGCATACGCTATACATCTATTACTTTGGGATACCATTCGGCTTATTTTGTTAACAGTGAACAAAATGGTAAAACATGCTAAAAAGATGAACAAGTGAACAATATGGTGGAGTTTCTTATTGACAACATATTTGTTAAATTTGGACGTAGAGTTTCTTCAGATACTGACTTGTCAAAAACAAGATCAAAGAAGCCAGCTCATCTAATTTAACAATAATATATATTGATGATGTTCTTTCCATTAAAATATATGCCACATAACTAGAAATTAAAGAAAACAACAAACACAGCTTCCTCAGCCTCGTTTTAGACTTACACCTTGAAATTTACAACAGTCAGAACCAGTATCTATGAAGAGACGATTTTCATTTTGAAAATATCAATTTCCCCTACCATTAGTAGCAATATACCAATTTCACCTGCATATGGGATATATATTTCCCCAAACTTATTTGCTATTCAAGAGTTTGCAGCTGCCACTCAAAGACTTTTTAAAGGTCACCAGTGTTGGACTAAAAATTTGATGAATCAGGGGTATGTTAAAACACCGCTTTCAACCAGGTGTTCCGCTGGGCGCAGCTTTATACGACCGCAGAGGTCGAACCCTGGACAGTTGGGGCAAGTATGGACAAAACATTCAAGCGTGATACAGCTCTGAATTTGGATTGTGATCAAATTTTTGACATTACATGGTGTTTTTTTTTACACAAAACAAATGTCAAGATTTTACAAATCAATTAAAGATTTCTTCTTCAAACTTTTTAAATCTAAAATTAAATAGTTGACACAGAATGAATGTGGTCTAATGAACTTAAAAGTTTTTTTTTGCCTTTGAGCAATTCACTATGCTGTTGAATATTAATCCTCTCAACAAAATGTTTGAAGAAATTTTCTTTTTATTTATGAAATCTGAAATGAGAAAAATTTAAACCCCCCCCCCCCCCCTTTTTCACATCCCCGTTTCCATTTTTCCAAAACTGATATCAATTCAAATTTCTAATGGAGTTTGCAACAATAACTACTCTTTTAAATACATCATAAAATATTAAAATGTAAAATAAAGTGCTTGTTATCACTGAATGGTAAAGATTGGTTGGTAGTAAAAGTGAATATACATTGTTTATTGTATAAAACAATAAAAAAAACTTCATCAGCAACATTTTATATTGGCAAATTTCCAATGAAGTTATTTACATAAAGTTATTGGCAAATAAAATAGAGAAAATGACATCATAGTCATGTCTGGCAAATGTCCAACATACATTATCTAAAAACATTTTAGATAAGATAAGGAAAAAGAGCTTCATCAGCAACATTTTATATTGGCAAATTTCCAATGAAGTTATTTACATAAAGTTATTGGCAAACAAAAATAGAAAATGACATCATAGTCATGTCTGGCAAATTTCCAACATATATTATCAATTACTATTCTATACAAAGAAAGATAACTCCAATTGAAAATTAATTGCTATTACACAATATTGTGCAATTAGATATTTCTTGCTATTGTGCAATACTGTGCAATTGAAAATTTCTTGCTATTGCACAATACTTGATATGGAATCCTGATTTGGACCAACTTGAAAACTGGGCCCATAATCAAAAATCAAAGTACATATTTAGATAAAGCATATCAAATAAGCCCAAGAATTTAATTTTTGTTAAAATCAAACTTAGTTTAATTTTGGACCCTTTGGACCTTAATGTAGACCAATTTGAAAACTGGACCAAAAATTAAGAATCTACATACACAGTTCGATTTGGCATATCAAAGAACCCATTTATTCAATTTTTGATGAAATCAAACAAAGTTTAATTTTGGACCCCCATTTGGACCAACTTGAAAACTAAGCCAATAATTAAAAATCTAAGTACATTTTTAAATTCAGCATATCAAAGAACCCCAAGGATTCAATGTTTGTTAAAATCAAACTAAGTTTAATTTTGGACCCTTTAGACCTTAATGTAGACCAATTTGAAAACGGGACCGAAAATTAAGAATCTACATACATAGTTAGATTCGGCATATCAAAGAACCCCAATTATTCAATTTTTGATGAAATCACACAAAGTTCAATTTTGGGGACCCTTTGGGCCCCTTTTTCCTAAACTATTAGGACCAAAACTCCCAGAATCAAACCCAACCTTCCTTTTATGGTCATAAACCTTGTGTTTAAATTTCATAGATTTCAATTTACTTATACTAAAGTTATGGTGCAAAAATCAAAAATAATGCTTATTTGGGCACCTTTTTGGCCCCGAATTCATAAACTGTTGTGACCTCAACTCCAAAAATCAATCCCAACCTTCCTTTTGTGGTCATAAACCTTGTGTTAAAATTTCATTGATTTCTATTTACTTATACTAAAGTTATTGTGCGAAAACAAAGAATAATGCTTATTTGGGCCCTTTTTTAGCCCTTAATTCCTAAACTGTTGGAACCAAAACTCCCAAAATCAATCCCAACCTTCCTTTTGTGGTCATAAACCTTGTCAAAATTTCATAGATTTCTATTCACTTAAACTAAAGTTATAGTGCGAAAACCAAGAAAATGCTTATTTGGGCCCTTTTTGGCCCTTAATTCCTAAAATGTTGGGACCAAAACTCCCAAAATCAATCCCAACCTTCCTTTTGTGGTCATAAACCTTGTGTTAAAATTTCATTGATTTCTATTCACTTTTACTAAAGTTAGAGTGCGAAAACTAAAAGTATTCGGACTACGACGCCAACGTGATAGCAATATACGACCAAAAAATTAAAATTTTTGCGGTCATATAAAAACAGTTCATCAGAAGGTAGGTACCAAGACCAGGTTGATAAATATTCCGCATCAACTTCACAAATACAAGATTGTCTTGATGTATAGATTCTGGGTACTGACCTTGCTTATTATCTTAATAACGTGTTGTAGTAGTCTTTTATGTCTTTATGAATAGTTTATAGTACTTTTACTTTTTAGTCTGCTTTGATTATATCCATTTGACGTGGCTCTGTACTTTTAACATTCCGTCATTGTGTTATGGTAAATATTCTTGTTTTTCATTTTTGCTAATGTGCCTGTGTGTATAAGAGTTTTTGTGTTTCTTTGTTATATTTCACGTGGCTCTGTACGAAGATATCTGGTCATTTTGTTAGTATGCTATGGTAAATTCTAGTAATCTTGTCTTTCATTTTTACTAATGAGCTTTTTTTCATAAGCCCCTTCGTCTTGTATTTGTTACATATTTCTTTCTTTTTAAATTGAATGAGTTACAATGTAGACTGCTGTACCCCAATTTTTGACATTTTTACCTATTATGTCCGTTTTCACACAGCATTGATAATATAATAGAATTTATGTGACCGTCAAACAAGTGAGAGGTTTAGCTAGCTATAAAACTAGGTTTGATATATCATGATTTTGATTTCTAATCGACTGCAATGCATTGATGTCTGGATGCCATTAAATCAACATAAAATGTTCAACCCCTGTATTAATCATGCCATCTGAACTGTCAATAAAGCTCAACTACCCAATTTATTTAGACTTTTTTATTCATTTAATTGCAAAACACAAGGTTTTAGTAGATGATGAAAATTCATGAGTTTTTTTAGCAATGATTTCTGTACATGATTTACAGACAAAAGCATGAACCTCAACTACATGACTACAAAACAAGCGTACAAAGTAGCATACTGTACAATGTATAAAAAATAACCCGAATATACAACTTAATGGGAGAACTAGTAAGTATATAATACATCAAATCTGATGTATCTCGTTTAATATGACCAAAACAGAAATTATCACAAATATCAACTGTATTCTATTTACTGGTAATTTGCATTTTAAATTAGTACTGTTTATATTATTATCAACAATGTAATATTTTGTAATTGAATTGAAAGAATATTTTAAATAGATAAGTCCCCAAGATATAGGTGATTTGTCTTAAGTATCTTCCCTTAAACTAATACTCTATTTTCGATCAAATTTAAAACAATGGTTTAGTTTAGATAACTTAATACAAGGAGACCCGAGCGATGTTCCAAATAAAACTGATATGTAGGAAAATATTCACATATTTACAAATTTATGAATGGAGAATCAACAAAGATTTTATCAAAAGGAAGAAAATATACACAATGAAAACTATTTTGTAACCTTGTTTTGCCAGTCAGTATAAAAGATCTTTACACAAATCTACAAAAATTCTGTACAATGTACAAAATGGGTAAACGCCCGGTTTTCCCCATTGGGTTCATATACAATATTGACAAAAATGAAAGCACTGACATAGTTGTTCCACTTCACTGAATGTACATAATAATGATGGCTTATAGACATATATATAATTCTCTGACTACTATTTTTACAATATAAAATATACTGAGCTATACATTGCAAATGTTTGTACACAGATGGCTAAATATACAAGATATATATATATGTACTATGCTACCCTGATAAGCAAAGAATGAGAGGAAAGGTTTCCTTTGAATGTACATACCCCAATAAGCATAAGTATTACCTCAACAAAAATTTCATATTTTATACCCTGATGTAAAATTGCCTATTATAAGCATTTTAAAATGTTCTGATATTAACATTAGTTGTTCTTAATTTAAATGAAAGTTTCTCGAGATACAAAATCAATCCCTATATAATATAAACAGCTTGGATACTTAAAATTAAGGAGACCACATTCCACTTTTGTCCCTCTATAATCCAAAACCAATTACATTTCAATGGACTCAAAATCCCATAAGTGTAATTTGTATTTGTAGACAATATCTAAAAATATCAATATTCCTCTAGAACAGAAAATAAAGAGGAATGAATATATATGAATAAAGAAAAAGAAGCAAATGGCAAAATATACAACATCCTAAAATACTACACATCTACTGTACAATATAAAGTGAACATTCCATGTACTAAATTACTTATTGGACCCATTAATTTGTTGACAACTAAAGTGATGATGACAATGATATCTGGCAAAAAAACATGAAAATATATACAAAAACTTGCAATGTGAAACAAACTTTGATATACCATCTACAAAACTTGGTGTATAATTTTAACCTAGAATGAGTTTTAAATATGTATAGACACTCTCCAGAAAATCATGCAAGTCAATACTACAAAAGGTGAATAGACAAAAAATATATATTTGGAAACTACTTGATACCTAACATTCACAACTCCAATAACTGAAAATAGATGTGTGACTGCTTAACTTTAAGATATCTTAAAGTTAAGCAGTCACACATCTATTTTGTACAATGATTATCAAAGACCTGATTCTAATGAAAGACCTCGAGTCTGCACAAATTGTCACCCAATTTCATTATTTGAAAACAGATCTTCTCTCTTTAACCCTTCTGATGGTGAGAACTATTTGTCAGGGCTACAACAGAGTCTATTTCACATTGCAAGTAATGTGTACCAAACATGAGATAAAATATAACAACAAAATCCCTAACTTGGTGAACATGCAACCAATTACTTCTAGGAGATAAAAAAAAAACTAAAAAACTTCCGATATAAAATATATTAGATTTCATATCTAATATATCTATGGGTACTGAATCTTCAGCCTTTTTTAATTGACCATTTTTAAGTCTAAAGAATAGTTGGTTATGTCATTCTGCATACTTATATAATAATATGCTTCTATTAGTTATGTTCTGAAAATCACTCATCTGTTTATAAAATCAACTGCTCAAGATCTAACAAGAATATTAATTATAACCTGTTTGAAATGATTCTATCCATCCCGTCCCCTGATATAAACTAGAAATTAATATAAGGCTAAAACAAGCAATGAATCATATCAATTAATATTTATATCTTATTCCACAATGAATAAGAATGGTCTGTTTAAATAAGCATGACTTGTACAACTTAGCAGTATTAGTGTATATGCTTGCAAGCCCTTGCATTGTTTAAATAACTTGGAAAATTTGAAAGATGACTTTTCTCCTACTCTTCATAATAAAGATTGTCACTTGATAAATCAGTCGATAATATTGTCAACAGGCAGTTTTAAATGCAATCTCAAATTTTGTTTTCAATTCTCAAGCACATCATTTATCTCTTTGATGATTTGCGTTAGAATATTACTGAGTGAAGATTGTTTTTAATCAAATTTGCAATGGTCTTGTGTAATCGCCTTTAATCAGGTCACGTTCATATAAAAGTAGTCTACCTTTCTAGCGTCCTCCCTCTGTAAGTCAAACAGACAGTCCATCCCATCCCCCCCTTTTAAGTCGCAATTAACAAAATTCATACATTTTGTTAAAAATATTTTTCTGTACACATTGTAAAACTTCTATGGTCCTTATGGGAATGAAGGCACATTAGAACTGTATTAATAGGGGTTTGAAATTGGATTATCTAAGATCAGTAAGCCAATCAAGAGATAAAATTGAGAATGGAAATGGGGAATGTGCCAAAGAGACAACAACCCGACCATAGAAAAAAACGACGACATGTTCTATTGCCAAATCAAAGAATATGACAATTTTCAAATCCTACAAAAATAATTATCCAAGACTTGCTCAAAACCTGGGACCTTTAGTTGCAGCATTCTATTTTAATTGTTCCATGAAGATAAATTCAAGAAAATTAATGTTTCTTAATATTTTCAAGTTAATTCCATTGCACAAGTATCGGTAGATGTATTTGAAAATTAAGATAAAATATGAAAAACGAAATATTTCCAGTGCAAGTAAAATTGATTAGAAAAAAATATAGATCCGATAATCCAACACTGAAATCCCTATTAATACATCTTATGTTTCCTTGTAAGTTTTCATTGGGTGCCATTACGATTCTGATATCAGACTCAATGAAAGATGAGTTGTTGAATGAAGAACTAAATATACAAAAACAGAACTACTTACAATCTCTGTACAAACTTCTTATATTACAGGTTTGGTCCTAAATGGTTTGTTTACATGATAATTCTGTACATTATAATGATATTTTAATTACAGGCTACAATGAAGCAAGTGTACATCACAATTATGATATCTAGTCACTTATTAATTTCTGCCTTAAAAAACAACACTCCTATTTATAATTAATATCATTAATCCCCCACACCCCTTTTCCCTACTTGATGCATTTAATAATTTCTTGTTGAGTCCCTACCAATTAAGTATCTTAAGCAAACTGTAATCATGCAGTTTCAAATTAAACACGGTCTCCATTTGTTTATAAAATTCCCTTAAGTTTTTTTTTAAGTCTTGTTTGTATATCAACAGTTGATTATAGAGTTTTGAAAACCAGTATCCATATATCAGTTGCCATATTAAAATCTGTTAATGTTATTGTGCATAAATCTACACTCACTTAATATCAGTCAATTGAAGACCAGCAACCTAGAACTATGATGTACACTAGCTTCAACTGCAACCAAAATCATAGAAAATACTGTTGAAAACAGTCCTTTTTTTGACAGCTATGAGTTATATATTACAAAACTTTGTACAAACTATCTGTAGATGACAATGTATCACATGTATATGTAGCACTCTTGGTAACTTTGTACAAGGCAGCAGGATTAAACTCTGTACACTATAGACAATACTCTGGTTGTTTCATGTTCGACAATAAGATCCCGTAATAAATTTTGCCTTCATCAAATCTTTTACACAGATACTTTAAGCTTAACTTTTGGGAAACTACAAATTAACTAATTCATTAATTTGGAAAAAAAATATGCCGAGTCAAGGTAAATAAATCAAAAGTGGTCTAGAAAGATCCTTTGCTAAATTTATATATAAAATAAAATCAATTCTTGAAGGTAAAACACCATTTTCAAAACACTTTCCATGAAACAAAAATTTCCCACTAAAACAAAACCATTTACAAACGTTATAACAACTTCACAGCCTTTCCAGTACAACATGCAGTAACAACCAGCAGTACTGCTATAATGTTCTATACACAACCAATATCTACACAATTCATTCATTATGCTAATTAGGAATGCTTTAAAATCATACCATACATAATTTTGTTTTGAATACTGAAATGTTCAATTGTCAAAGTTTCTTTTCTTCCGTCTCCATCCAACCTATCATCATTTTTTCTTCTTTCTAAATTAAATTTCAAAGTATTTGAAGGTTAACTGCATTTCAAAGAATTTGAAATATTTCTTTTGAAAGTATCGATTTTTTTTATTTAAAAAAAAAATATATATCAATCACAAAATTCAAATTTTTGTATGCCAATAAATATTTTAAGTAATGTATGCTATCTTACCACATCTTTATATTTTTATATTACCTAGTGAAAAATATAGTTTTACCATTGATAAATACTGTGTTTTAGAATTCTTTATATAACATTTTTTTTAATTTTCTACAGAAGAAACTCTGACAACTTGCCATTTCAGCGATCACCGGTGGGAATAATTTTAACTTTTAGCCCTGAAGTCAACATTTGTGTACAGTAATATATAATGCATGTCTGAATATATGATCTACTATTTAGTTTAGCTATCCTTAATTTAATTTTTCTATATGATGGCAAATAAATTCAATATTTAATTACAGCATTAAAACCTTTTTGAGACATACCCTCACTTCTGTTAAAACTGGTTACCAATATAACTGAACAAAGGGGACAAACCCAGTAAGCACCATTGATTACCTCATCTGTACAATGACTATATCTTTACAATATTCTCATATATTACAGCTTTTGTCAAATATTGACAAAGAAATAGGAATGATTTTGTTTTAAAAATCCTACAAGTAATTAAATCTTGAGAAATATACATTTTCCATTATCATAACTCTTTCTATTTTACATTGAAATGAAAATACATTATGCAAGTATTTATGATAATTATTCCCTCTTATCAAATAATATACACTACTTCCATTGGTTTGGAAAAGGTTATAATTAAAATGTATTGTTATTTTGTTATTATATGATATTTGTCAAAATATTTTCAAAATTAAAAAAAATGTATAAAAATTCCGACATTTTTTTCAGGAATATAATCACAAAATCAGAAATATAATCATATCTAAAATATATATAGCAATAAATAAAATGACTTCAAATGGAATCAATAGTATGATATCATGGCCATAGAAAATCATCAAACCAAACAGAAGTAACAGACATTATTTGATAAGGGGAAATAAACCTTAATGATAGGCACTTGTATTATTTACATAGGAAATATGATACACTTCTGTATCTTTACAGCTATGTTACATTTGTAATAAAAACAAACTTTATAAAGTAATATATCTGAGGAAAATTCTTGCAATAAAAATTTGCATATTTCTTCAAATCTGATGATACACATTTTGAAAACTTCACTGAAAGTGAACACAGTATTTATTTACAAAAGTAGCCACTCATTTCATGTTAGGGGAGAGTATTTTATTCAATAACTCACTATTACAACCTGGGATATTTACAGCTCATCTTTTTTTTCTTTTCCATGACATAGGGGTATTTATATAAGATATCTCTGCAGCTCAAGGCTAAAATTCTTCTTTAAATTTTCTCTCTCTCTAACTGTGTGTTCATATATGACATATATATTTGTTGAATTTGGACTCCCAACTTAGGATTCTATAAGACCCTGGCTATTAATGAACTTATCAGCAACAAAATATCAAAACCATGAACTAACAAAAACCAAGGCATTAGAGTCATTAGATTATATGCAACCCTTATTCTTAGGCAGCAATATGTATCTTAGATTTAGTTCATAACATATTAAAGAATTTTATCACCAGATTAGAAGAAATACACAAACATTATTCCCATTGCAATTTGGAATGAATGCTGCTTTTAATGGAAGATATTTACACTGATTACATTGCACGTTTTGTTTATCTAAAAATTTTGTACAAAACTTTTTTTCAAATTTACAAAGTTGACTTGACTTTTATTATACATTCTTTTAGAGTTACTAAAATTTACATGGTTCCAGTGAAAATATTTACATATATACCTACAAAAATGTTCACAACTGAAAGACTTTTAGTTTTCTTATTTTGATACAAATTTTTGTACAGACTATTAACTTTTTTACAGTGCCTATATAGAGAGATATCAAATTTGTACATTGCTTTGCCATATTGAATACTATTGTTTATGAAAAATACGATAAAAACACTGCATACAACATTTTCTTATATCTACATAATCAGCTATAGAAAGTCATAGAATTAACAACTATCAATTACATTTAGTTAACTGGATTTGCAGATCAGATTTTTTGATCGACTGCAAAACTGTAGTTATCCAACAGAGCAAAAGTCCAGTTTCGGGGAGTCAAAAAAAAGCTATTGCCTTCAAACTTTGATTAACTAATTTTTGTTAACCAATGCTGTGATTAAAGAGATCAATCTACAGACTCTCAGGTTTCCTGTCTAGACGGTCGAAAGTTTGTTGACCATCGATTATTAATTTTCATTTAAACAAACTCTTTTGATTTTGGATACTGTGTGACTTTACCAATTGCAAATATCAACATAAAACAAACTAATTAACTGTTTTTGAGAGCGAAAGAACAATCCAGTATATCATTTTCATTCTGATAGAATTTTTAATGGTTTTATTACAGGCGTTTGTAAAAATAAAAATGCAGACTATTTCTTAACATAAATAGATTGAGCATTGTATTTTGTTTCAATGCAATCAATTCATTCCATCTTGTAAGTTCTCATGAAAAAATGTATTTTATTTCATCTAAATCATAAGGTAGCATCCTCCTATGTTTATTGAATAATGTTCTATAAACTTTTATCTTCAATTGGAGTGTTTATTCAGTTTATACATTAATAATATAAAGTACTTTTCTGTAACTATTTTCCAAAAGTTATTTCAATATGTCAGCAGTTCATGACCCAAGATTTTTATTGAAACATTTCTAAGCTATTCATGATATGTGTTTTTTCTTTCTTCACATAAGTCTTGAGTAATTAACTCAACCTATCTTTAACATTTCATTGGCAAATCTACATAAATCTTTTAACTCATAGAATCTCATTTAAAATTATACCCAAAATATGTATCACTGATACTATTACATGCACAAAAGTTTATGCCAAATAATAAAAATCTTCCAATTTTTTTCTATTTACATGCACCATATTAAAAAACACTTAGATAGAAACTGAAGAAAAAACAGAAAAAGAAATCTTCAGAATATTCAACTAAATGCAAAAGAAATGAAAAAAAAAAAAAATCTTCAACAGAAACAAACATAATTATGAGAAATCAACAAAATAAGACATAAACAAAAATAAAATACAGAAACTACCAAAAATGTAATTCTGATCTTCAAAAAAACAAAAACTCTTTTCAAAAAAGTTAACAAAAGTATTTTACATTAATGCTGGACTTCATCACTTTGACCACATAATTATACTCAAAAGAAAAATTAATTTTCAATTAAACCACTTCTTCAATGTGACATTTAAATGGTCATTACAACAGAACTTTACATTAAACTTCTAACTTCCAATCAATGGGGTAGGTACATGGATCTACGTCTAGTCACGGAAGAGTGCCGTTAGGGGGCATACCAATGGGTCCCAAATCAGAGTTATTCTTCATAAAGAACTTTTCCAGCTTGGCCAAGATATGTTTGCCATATGTATATTTTCTCAGTGTGGCAATGTGTGGCCTTATCTTATGCATCAGGATTTTCCTTTGTTGGGGCTCTGCCACATCTATCATTTTCTGTACCACATAGTTAGCAAACTGGTCCTTCATCATGGTGTACAAGGCACTGTGTGGACTATAAATAGAAAAAAAAAGATTGAATATTGTGTGTTTATACATGGCAAGAGTTAATTCGTTTTAGTACTAGTAATGACATACACATTTTCAGTTTCTTAATAAAACACATTTGCATGGTATATAGTAATATTATTCATTACTATATCATTATTATCTGTATGCATTATGTTTTTCTTTGTTGACATACCCTACAGCCAGTTATTTCCATGGGCGTAAATTTTTGCGATTTTCACTGAATAAGGCATACAAAACATTTTGGCGGTTACAATTTTGGAGGATTCAAAACTTTGATCAATACCTTTGAATGAGCACCATTAAATTGGCGAAATTTATTTTGGCGATTTTGTTCTATCCGAAAAAATAAGCGAAAAATTTACACCCCGTGAAAATAACCCGCTATAGGTAGTGGTTTGTTTTATTAGTGATTAAGATTATAACAAAATGTTGACTACTGTAACATTATTTTGACATTTTTACCTATCATGTCCTTGTTTTGTCCACACATTGTTGTTTATATAATGGAATTTTATAAAAGTGTCATTTAAGTAAGATGTTTATAAAACTAGAACTATAAAACCAGGTTTAATCCCTTGATTTCTACACAAGGAAAGGTTGGTACCAAGTCAGGAATATGACTGATGTTTTCCATTCGATTGATGTGTTCGCGAGTGTTATTTTGCCATTTGATATTAGGGACTGTCCGTTATGATTTTTGCTTCCAAGATCAGTTTTTTTTTTTTTGTTACTTTACTTACAATTGCAATAACTTGCTGTATAAAATAACTAAATGTTGGTATACAAAAACATTGAGTTCTTATTATACAGAAATAATCATTAAGAATGAGAAATTTTAGTTTCATTCCTGCATATGCATGGTCTTTTAATTTTAGTCTTTTTCTCTAAGCTAAAAGATCATTTCCATCTTTTTTTTTTGTGTCATGAAATTTTTGTGTGTTGATCACAGAGACAACTAAAAATTTAACATCCATGTCTTTGGACCGTGGCAGGTTAGTTATAACTTCTTTTTACACACTAAAAATACTCACCCATCATTAAGAGAACAGACTTCTTCAATCAGGAAGGCCTTCTCTGTTCGAGATGAATGAGAAACACACTTCTCTACAACATTGCTACAAAACAAATAATAATTTAAAACTATTAGTTACACTCAATGGAAGGTAAACATATTAACTGGAATTTTTATTACCAAAAAAAATCTATCAAATAAGAATTCAAAATTCCAAACTATTTATATAATAACTAATCGAAGAATTCATGAGAAAAATATTCAACGAGTGACTGAACAACACATTAATTCAGGAATGTGTGTAGTGCATGTGTTAATTATCAGTGTTGTGAGGTCACGAGTGGAATATATTTTGATATTTGAATTATTTGACTAGTTATTCTTTTTATTACATTGGCAATGGCTTTTTAAAAAAAAAAAAAATTAGAGAAGAAAACAAAAGGAACTATTATCATTTTCGTTCACGTTTTGTTATGATCCGACATAATTGACATCTTGAGGAGTGAAATAACCATGTTTATTTCACATGTGGAATTGTTCGTTTTTATTTCACTGGGAAACCAATGTAATCATTGCAACCAATGTAATAAACTGTTTGATTTGATAATGAAGAATGAATCTTCTGGTTTAATTCTCAGTCAGATCTGTTTAATATTAAGGTTTTGTCAGTATGCATTAATTTTCCTGGTTTTTAGTTAATTACCTTGCAAACTTGTGTTGACTAAGGGGAACAACTTTGCCCCTCATCTCATTAACAATCCTACTTTTATCTTCAGGAGCTCCGTGTTCCAGCACGTGTTGAATGACATAGTTCCCATACTGGTCCTGTACCAGTCTGTCAGTATATTGATGGAGCTCATCCAGGATAGGTTTAGTCTGTTCCTGTATACAGTGTTCTAAGATCCTCTGAATCACTCTACACCCATATGGATGTGTTGACAAGGCTAGCACCTAAAGTAAAAAGGATGGAGGATTTCAAGAGCAATAAGCTTAGCTAGATTATAACATGCTAATTCACAAGAAACAGTAATGCATATACCTTACTAGGAGCCGACCAGTCTTGGCTCTTTTAACATATATGCCTACCATCTTTCATTGAAATAAATAATCAGTAAAAAAACATGAAAATTTTTTTCCATAAAGAATTGAAAGATACGATGGCAAGTTGATGAACTCCAGAACACTGAAGATCATATATGAAGGTCTTGTGTACAGTATTTGCAAAAGGCATGATGTGCAGCTGTCAATTTCTTTGTCCTAGGTTCATTCTGCAGTGAAGAAACAACACTGGCTCAGACTCGTCTTTGTAGCATTGTTTCAAAATTGAGAAAAAATATTCATCGAAAGAAATAGATGAGATTGTATTTGAAAAAGAAGGGGATTGATGCAATGAACTGTACTCATATGTTTTGATGCGACACCAACAGCAGTGGATTTTGAAACAACCAATGAAATACATTTTCCCATTTCTTGGCATAAAGTCTGCTATGAACAACTTAAGATTATCTACTAACAAAATGTTTTCCAGTTGTAGTTACATCCTGCAGTGTGAAAATGGTGTATAATACCTTCATAGTTGAAACAAAGTCTCTTTTGGAGAGTTGTCTCATTGGCAATCATACCACATCTTCTTTTTTATATTCAGTAATAATCTCTACATACCTGTCCCTTGAAAGCATCAATTATGAACTGTAAATGACCTGGTTTGACACACTCGATACATTTCTGTACAACATGATTACCATTCTGGTCCTTTACACACTTGAGAACATGGCCGTCTAACTCCTTCACAATTTCAACTTGCAAGTCTTTAGGTATTGTCTCCAAGGCTTTCTGTATGACACGACAACCATACATTTGAAGGGCCAGTGGGAGAACATGCCCACGTAATCTCTGGGCTAATGTCTGTCTCTGATCATTGTCACCAAACTCAAAGAATTTCTGAATAACATAATTTCCAAACACATCAGTCATAAGGTGATAAGCGGCAGCCAGAATTTCATTAAACACCATTGATTTTTCTTGTGATGTAGCCCTCTCCAGCTTCTGTTGAATAAACCTGTAAAATCAAACCAGATTTCAATACCTACATTTTCAATTCATACATGGTACATCAGACATTAAGTACACAGCATTAAAGAATTGCTGGTCCAAAAACCAACTGATTTGATCCATGAAATATTAAGTGAAAGAGATGGGAAAACTTTTGTCAAACATCTGATCCTACACCTTGCTGTTAAATAGTACAAAATGTTCCTGTGGTAAAGAGGTAAGACAGATTAATCATCTATTTCTCAATCTAAATATATCCGGATATTTTCCATTGTTCTAAAATGGTTAACAAAATTTTCTCCCATTCAGCAAATGTTCCTTTCTATAAAGATTTTATATGAAACTTTTTTCAAGGACAAATACAAAAATAAAAGAATAGATCGATTCAAATTTTCTATTATTTTTTAGTAATCAAACCTGATTTATTATCCAACGTTTGATGCAGAACAAGGGTCCTAGTGTTCTTTAGAGCATTTTTTACAACATCAAGATGTAAATTGTGTAATGTACATCATGAAAATCTAGATTGTTACCTTGATCCATGTTGATCTTGTGAGAATTCTACAACATGATTTGTGAGATCTTTAAGTTGAAGATTTGGAATTCGGTTATTTCTGAAATCTTCCAACAACCGACTCCTTCCTGTTACCTCTTTGGACATACTTGCACTGAAAAAATTATAAAACGAAATATATAAACAAAATATAATGTGTATGCAAAAACTTAGGGTGTACATACATTTCTTCTTATTGTGATTGGCTGTGGCCTTGACAGATCCAAATTCTTTCATGCAGAGTAAAATCATAAGTCTTTTAGAGCACATAAGGTTAAATATTCAATTCATTTTTCAGTGAACACAAAATTTTGAAATGCAAGAAGCACTAGAATTAGGTATGTCATAACATGTATAAAGAAAGATAACTCCAATTTTTAAATTAATTTTGACATGCTGTGTAATTTCTTTAAAGTATGGTTATGCACATACACATCATTTGTAACATGAATATCTGAAGTTCATTATTTTAGTCCTTATATAATGTAGATCACTACAAGTCTTCATTGTTGAAAACATTTTACATCCTTGGCTTTTAAATATTCGGCTTTGAGCGATCCTGATGAATGAAAATCCAGAAAAGCACTGATGCATGAATTTATTCAACATGTTGTTCTGGTTTTTTATCTGTCACCTGAACCGAAACACACATTCATAAATTGACATTTTATAAACAAATACTCTGTAACCTCAAAGTGAATACACTTTAAATATATATACCTTCTATTGGCTATTGTTCTGTTTGGGAAAAGAGAACTTGTGAAAATACCATTAGCAGATCCAATGGACCCATTTCTGTAACGTGTCTCAGCACCAGGGGCAGCGTTATACAGTCTTGGTCCATTTGCCATACCTTCAAAAATGTAATTAATGTTAAATAATTAAACATTTCCTTTTCAATATTTTAAGTAAGGTCTTGGTGCAGTTTCTTCATTTATAGGAAAAGGTTCTACATAAAATAATTTTTAGAAAGCTTGCATTAGTAAGCTAGACAATTTGAGGTTTTGATAAATCAAATTTTAGAAGACCTTTTTTCATTACTTACTTTTGACTACTGAGTATAAAATTATTTGACAGTACAATCAAGCTTACAGTCTATAATTTGGGATCAAAATTGGGATGTTTGGCAATTCAATCATGTATACAAAACATAAAACAGTTAACTTATTTTTTACCCAAATTTCACAAATTTGGGTCAAAAATAAGTTAAGCTTGATTTTATTTCTTTTGGTAAATCTTACTTGACAGAATACTAGAATGTCCAACAACAGTTGGTTACCTGTGGAAAACTAAAATACTCCACAGTCCATCATCACAAACAGGACTTGATTACAATACCAGCATACCTCCCAAAAACATACACTCACCCAGAGCAAGGTTTATAGATGAGCCTGATAGAGATGGTGGTGGTGTCATAGACTGTCCTGGTTGGACCAAAGCAATGGGACCACAAGGAGACCCCATACTTGTCATGGACCCACAAACAACATACACTTACCCAGAGCAAGGTTTGATGATGAGCCTGATAGAGATGGTGGTGGTGTCATAGACTGTCCTGGTTGGACCAAACCAATGGGACCACAAGGAGACCCCCATACCTGTCATGGACCCACAAACAACATACACTCACCCAGAGCAAGGTTTGATGATGAGCCTAATAGAGATGGTGGTGGTGTCATAGACTATCCTGGTTGGACCAAACCAATGGGACCACAAGGAGACCCCCATACCTGTCATGGACCCACAAACAACATACACTTACCCAGAGCAAGGTTTGATGATGAGCCTGATAGAGATGGTGGTGGTGTCATACTGTCCTGGTTGGACCAGACCCATGTGACCAGCAGGAGACCCCATACTTGTCATGGACCCACAAACAACATACACTCACCCAGAGCAAGGTTTGATGATGAGCCTGATAGAGATGGTGGTGGTGTCATACTGTCCTGGTTGGACCAGACCCATGTGACCAGCAGGAGACCCCATACCTGTCATGGACCCACAAACAACATACACTTACCCAGAGCAAGGTTTGATGATGAGCCTGATAGAGATGGTGGTGGTGTCATGGACTGTCCTGGTTGGACCAGACCCATGGGACCAGCAGGAGACCCCATACCTGTCATGGACCCACAAACAACATACACTTACCCAGAGCAAGGTTTGATGATGAGCCTGATAGAGATGGTGGTGGTGTCATACTGTCCTGGTTGGACCAGACCCATGGGACCACAAGGAGACCCCATACCTGTCATGGACCCACAAACAACATACACTTACCCAGAGCAAGGTTTGATGATGAGCCTGATAGAGATGGTGGTGGTGTCATGGACTGTCCTGGTTGGACCAGACCCATGGGACCAGCAGGAGACCCCATACTTGTCATGGACCCATAGAACTGGTTCAGCTGTGGTAACTGTTGCCTTTGTTTGTATTCTAACGAGTCTCTCCTTTGACCTACAAACCAAATATTACCGCTATTGGAATTCAGAAAAATGTTTTTAAAATATGAACATACTAAGAAACAATTTAAGATAACAAGAAGTAAAAGTACTATAATTGTTAAATTTTGGAAGTGTTAGTAATATGTTAAAAGGAGAATAAATAAAGAAATTAAAAGAACCTTGCATGTTTTATGATAAGCCATTACTGGGTTTATTATCTTATTTTTGCAAATAATTTTTGTACTGTCATGACATTTAACGAGTCAAACTGTTTTAAAAAAAGTTTCAGACTTCACACTTGAATATAAATGATCAAATCTTGCATATCTTACTGAAGAACTTTTGGAGAAATACTGTAATTTATAACATACAAGGTCCTTTATAAAACATTTCTGAACTAGAAATTTCGACAAATTCAACACCAATTTTCATATAAATAAATCTACAATGGTATAAAATTCTGCTTTTTCTGCCTTCTTTACAAATGCTGGCTTTCCTAAATGTGTCTAACTCACATTTATTTTCTTTTACAAAAATAGTTCTATAAATCTTTTTTCTATTACAAGATAGAATCTCTACGCATAAAAAACCTAATGATTGCATCACAATCTAGTGATATAGTTGGACACATTTATAAAGCATCAGAACTTGATGAAAACTTATAAAATTTTTAATCATGACAAAAAATTGTTCACCAACCAGAGCCGATTGTTCCCGGAGAAGGCATGTTGTTAAGGCCTGTGTTGCCATAGTTACTTGGCTGAGGTGTGAACAGACTGGACGTGCCCTGTGTGAAACCAAGACTACTGCTCGGTGTGTAGCCTAAAACAGACGCAGAGTTTTCTTCATTATCAAATAATTCAAAAATATCTAAAGAAAATCTCACACAGGCAAACCACCTTA
The DNA here is from genome assembly GCF_963676685.1 of Mytilus edulis. Lineage (NCBI taxonomy): Eukaryota > Metazoa > Mollusca > Bivalvia > Mytilida > Mytilidae > Mytilus > Mytilus edulis. The sequence continues at coordinate 49,235,416 of NC_092355.1, read as the reverse complement.
AAGGATTCAGAATAGATTTTGTGCTTTCCCAGAAATTTTTGTTAGATGATATCAATTTTCTTTTAAAATTTCCCACAGTTTATATTGATGTAGTGAAAAGGATCCATGATAGCTGCTGATCGACTCATCCACAATAAAAAGGCCCCTGGTTTTTATTTTGTTGTAAAACTTCAATGATCAGTAGCCAATATTGCACAAGCCTGACAAGATCTAACCAACTGTGTTATTGCATCAGTAAATAAAGACTCCATTTCAATAATACTTTAAAATTCTTATGCTAAATAACAATGCCACAAGACTTTTCAAAGCAAACTTTAGCATTCCATGTCATAATGAAAATTAGACAGTTTGTCAAAATTTTAAGATATTCAATAAATGCATTTATTATACAAAATGGAATTCTGCAACTCTCTGCACCAAAATCTTTACCAACTACTAGTTCAAAGACAAATATTCAAACATTTGTCTTTAAGTGTCTAAACAGATTTTTGCTAAATTTTAATAGTCAGGGGCATCAGACTAGTAACTAAAGGAATAGACTGTCATTCCTAAAATTTATCAAAAGTCATATCTAGAAGAAACTCAAAAGTATTCATTTATTTAAATTATGTAAATCTTTATTATTGCGCCAATTTAACAAAATGATTCTGTTAAAAAAATTCAAAACCATCAACTAGTAGATAATGGTTACAAATATACTGTTCAGTGTTGACTAATATTATGTAATTTAATAATAACTCTGTAGCAGTTATTCAATAATTTGTAATAATGCGTTTCAAAAAAATAAGCTTTGGTTCTAAAAATAATCTGAAATCTATCTGCTATTCTGAATCCTTCATCTAAATGCAACAAAATTTTTGAACCCTTTTGTGACCTTTTTGAAATCACCCAATGAAAAGAAAGCAGAAAAGTCTGCATGCATATTAAATTTCCAAATAAACTAACACACCATCATTAAGTAACCCCATCACCAGAAACCTCTCCCTCAAATATCAACAATTCATGTAGTAACAACATGTAACAAAAGTGTCTGTTTGGTATGAAGCTGCTTTAATTTCAAAGAACAAAATTATCAGAGAAATAGATTACAAGGAATCAGGAATCCTAAATATGGTGAATTCATTACTTTTTGAGCTATACCAATTTTAGTGGATTTCATTGCTATAGGCCAAGGTGAACCACAAATTAAAATTGTCAACTATTAATGAATTTTCTATAGACTTGTATACAGACTATTGTAAAACCATGTGATCAAATATCAATGAAAATACTATTTTTCCTTATTCCATGTAAATTGGTAACCCATGAAAAAAAACAAGTCCACAGTATGGTGGATAATAAATGGCCCAGTGAAAGTTTTAAAAGGTTAATTATTTGCATATATATAGCTATTCATAGAACAAAAAGTTTCTAGCCGCAAAGCAAAACATTTACCAGCGTAAGGATAATTTAAAACTTGTCAATGTTGTTACTATCAGAATATTGTTGACAATGCACCATGCTATGTTAACCTAGCAGGGAATAATTTATTTCCTGAAATCAAGCTTCAAGCACGCCTGAAGTATGATCTCTATGTACAAGCTGTTTAATGAATCGCACGTTAACAACAGCTTGCATAATGAGGTTATAACCATGCCTAAATCTTGCTTCCTAAAATGAAACTGAAATTTTAGATCTAAAAATATGATATCAACTAATTAATTGTATTTGTAGTATTTAGCAAGAATAAAATTACTGGCAATATCACACAGCCAAAACACACACAACTGTAACAAAACATCTTGTTAGGGAGGTTTAATTCTAAAATGATTACTCCAATAATTTAATCTTTGCACAAGATTAAAATCAATAATAATTGATGTCTGATTGGTTAAAACAAAAGTTGATTTAGCAGTTATAAAACTGATCATAAACTTAAAGGCTAAATTTTTGAGTTTCATAGTTCAACGAATTCTACTATTTGCCATAGATTCTCTTAAAGAGGAATTTATAAAAAGCATAATGATGCAAGCTCTTCTTGAATTTGAACGAGAATGAAGCAGCATTCATGTGGAAGTTTGAGTTGACAAACATTGGATAAAGCAATGCAGCATACAAGCCGGTCTTACCCAAAGAATTTTGTGTTGATGAACTGGAGCTGGAATAGACCACAGGCGGAGTTGTCTGATGTTGTTGTGCTTGGGTGGTCAGAAGTCTCAACGGATTGCTGCCTAATGCAGCACCACCTGAAATCATTAGTAGGTTAAAGTTCAAAGGTCATGCAAATCAACAAATAGGTTAAAGATGTTTATTCCATTCAAATGTAAACATCACAATCTTGTGATTTAAAGAGATATAAGAAATTTTAGAATGTTTAAGAATCAGATACTGAGATACTGAATTAGTTCAAGATTTTGAATGAAATAAAGTTACAAAACAAATGCTGCACGTGGTCATGATGTTGAGAATCAGTTTGAATTTGTTCTTATTCAAAATAGAAATAGAATCTTCCTAGGTCATGCCAAGGAAAAAGAGGCAGTTCTTCAAAAACATTTCACATTCAAATGGAATAACATGTGAGAAAATTGAATAAATGTGCAAAAACTTAAAATACCAAATCCCCAGGCATTGTATAAACATATGGTATAATAAGTCATCTGATTTGTGTGTTTATATAGATTACTTAATTAAAAGCTCTTTAATACAATAATCTGTTATTGCGTACAAATGAACCAGACCTACAAGCAATTCATAAACTTCTCTCAGAGGAGTTATCTCTCTTTTGAGTGACAGTTTTACAAGTAAGGTAACTTCATTTCTATTCATAACATTCAAGCTATATGGTACTTGCATTGGAAATCAGAAATGAAACAACTTAAGAGGGCTATTCCTTAAAAAATGCCAAAAATTACAAGCAAGTTGAAAAGATCAGCATAAAAGAGAAACAAAATCTAAAGTAACAATACTTTTATCATCCTTTGTTTTCTTTTTATAACTAGTATATGGTCGGTTTCAGTGAAATATATTATCAGGTCTTTAATGCTGTTGTTCAATTTCTAGGTTCACTTTCAAATCTTTTTGTTTTAGGTTTTGAAACATACAATATCTAAATGGCATAAGGGCTTTTCCAGAATTAATTGTATTGGGGGTTTTCATCAAATTTTTTTTAAGAAAATATCAAATTAGAATTTATGCATGGTGGGGTCAATAAAAGTGCCTTCCGACCCATTCATTACTAAATTTTCTTGGATAATTTTCCGTGAAAAGTGTTAGTTCCAGTTCTCTTAATAGATCTTGAATCTGATTATGACGTATACTTTTTAATATTTCAATGTACCTTGCTTGAATTTTCAAAGCACCTATTCTGAAGATCCAAAATCCTAGCAACAGAAAAATATTAACATTGTCCATGTACTGCAACCCACAAAGATATCATAACTTGTCCTGACTTACCATTATTTTCTGTGTAAGTACCTTCTTGTATATAAGAAATGCAAATCTTCCAATTCCAAATTTTCTTGTAACTTGATCTTGTATTAATTTGACCTTGACAAATAATTACCAATGCCACACCAATGGTTGTCAACTCACCAAGAGTTCCCAAAGGTCCTGGATGATTCACTGTCTAGGGGTCAGTTATTATTTACAGGTCTGAATAAAACTTCTCTGGATAATCAATAGTTAAATAACCATTAAGTTTTACCTTTCCCATGTTTTTTTTAACTGGGTCTCTATTAAAGTGATGCCCTCCATTTCTGTAGTTACCAATAATACATTTCCTCATAAATTCCTAAAAGTGATAAGGTGATAACCTCTGACGATTTAAGACAAATAGAAAACTGTTTTACCTTGTTGGTTGCCAGATGCACTGACAAGAACTGGCGCTGGTGGTACTAAACGAACAGGAGTTCCCAGACCACGTGGATTACCCATCACCAACTGTCCGTTCTGATCATAATATGCTGGTGCAAGTATCTGGTACTGTGATACTACAAAGTAATGCAAAATTTTATTTATACTTTATAATCCATAAATAATTTCAAAAAAACAAACTTTTATATATTTCGGTGAAACCTGGAATGTTTTCCCTTGCTGTCCAATTAATTATATGATGCTTATGAGAATTCAGAAAAAAAGAGAGTATAAATTTATATATAATATATATATATTGTGTCTGAATTTTAAAGTACAGACCTTGCTTTGTCAGTCTTTTTTTCTTGTAAGTGAATTCCACTGTATTATTGCATCTAATATGTTAAATACTTATTCTTAGGAATGTTAGGTCCATGTACACTGATATTTCAATGATTTACCAGAAGTCATATCTTTAAACTCACTAGGAGCATTTGGAGTTAATGGCTGTGATGAATCATTCTGTTGTGACGGGGTCAGTGGTCGTCCTGTTTGGTTCCTCATCATCTGTTGCTGTTGTTGTTGCTGTGATGACATACCCTGCGGTGTCTGTTGTCCTTGTTGTTGAATGAGATTTGCAGGGTAGATCCCCCAGGGTGCCTGCACTCCATAATACTGGGGATGTAATACAGTTGGTCCTGTCAATATGAAACTTGTCAAAAAAAGATGTTACAACACACCCCTGAGTGGAAAATATTGTCCTCTTTTTTAAAATAGAACTTGAATGTCCATATTCATTGCATTTTAACAAATTCAGATTCAACAACTAAAATTTGAACAATGTAATGTTCTGAAGACTATTTTTTTCACTTTAGGTTAACGGTAACAGCATGGTCTTCACAACATTTGTTAGTTTTCAACTAAATTTAATAGAAGCAAAATATATAAAACTGGAAGATTATAAATAATTACGGGTTAGTTTAAAATGGAGAATGCAAAACTAAAAATCAAAATAAAACTTTCATATAATAATATTTCCATTCAAAAACGGCATATTAAAAAAAAAATAAAGCTTCCAAGTAGTGTAAAAGTTGAACATGTTAACAAGTTTCACATTTCTACTACATTTATAAGAGCAATGTACAACAATGACAGAAGATTTAAAAAATGTAAAAAGGAGAAAAACTTGGAAGCCACTAATGAAATATAGAAAATATTGTACCTGCAAGTGGAATGCCCACGGCGTAAGGATCCTGTGCGCTCAGGACGTAGGGTGTTGGTGTTATGCCATTGGGGGCCAGGCCTACGTAAAGAGCACACACCAAATAAGCCATGCCATCAAATAACATGCACATGTTCACATTTATTAACATTGAAAGACCAAGCTTCTCATTAGAACTTAAATATTTTGAGCAAAACATTTATGGTCAGAATTTACAATTTTTCTTTGAATATACAGACTTCGTCCCAAAATTTGCAACTTTGCACTTTTTTTGAAAATTTATCAATTTCTCTCCCAAGCATATTTCAAATACGTGTTTACTTTGGATTTGATTGATAGAGACAGTATATTAAAACTGCTATGATCAAAACTTAATACATAAACAACTGAATAAACTGTTTTATTCTTATTATTTAATAGGACAACCAGCCCAAATGAGGGAAAAACAATTAGCCAATTACAATCAGACTAAAGATTTCAGTGATAATTGATATCAATAATAACAGCATTTCAATTCAATAAGTGTGAACATGTCTCAACATCAATTTGTTACAATATTAAAAAAAAGTTTGCCACAAATTTATCTTTTTTCAATTTGCCAGATATTGCGTATGATATACGAGCAAGCATTTTTTTTTTAAATTCCCCATGGCCCCAACCCAACAAGTTCAATGTAAATGTATTTGAAATCATGAAGAAATCTTTATTTGTCAACTAAATCTGATTCTCTAAAGCAAATGACTATAAAACTTTCATAAAATTGTATTAAAGGTCCAACTCCCTACAACAAAGCAAATGTATCCCTGTTAAGACACCCCCACTCCAAACGTTTCCTCTCCATCTTAATAAATATATACATTGTTTATAGAAAACTTTTACAGACTGTGAAAACTGCATGTAGTATTGGGATCAAGTGAATCTGCTTGTCCAAGTAAATATCAGTGATTATAAAAAAAAACTGGAAAGATTTTCTAAAATCACTGCCTTTTAATTACTGGGAACAGCTGTGGAAGAAAATGTGTGGAACAAACTTTTTTTTAAAGATTATAACTTTTGTATAATAAAAATACACATGCCGATTGTACATAACACAATATAAATCAAAATAATAATAAAATTACAAAATAAATGGTAAAGCAATTTAAAAAGGTAACAAAAATACATTAACATTTAAACAGTTATTCAATGATGGTCATTAATTGTTCTGTACTGTTCAACTAAACATGACCAAATATAGTGTTCAGTACATCGAATACTGTTTAAGTAAACATAACCTTTCTTTGTAGGACTTTTTCCGTGGTTTTTTTAATATTATATTTTTCACAAGATTTTTTTAGTATTATTCGTATCCACGTTAACTTTGAAAACCTCCTGCTTATCATATTTTTCTATTGGTTAACAGTACTGAACATTCTGAAAATTGCTTGTTACCTAGCTTTCCAAGGTACAAAATCATATCAAAGAAGCCAAAGACAAGTAATAGTAATTAACACAATTGTGTGTGTGTTTTATATAATGATAAGAATTGTTCAAGTTGTGTTGTGTGTCATAATATTTTGCATAGTTGTTTTCCCTCAAAGATTCACATGTACATTTTTTTTTATATATATATATATATTTTTTTTTAAGAGTATAGGTTCCTCAATATCATGAACTTTCGAAAAAAGATATAGCATGATATGCTCCTCTATGATAATTATTTGAAAGTCTTAGCACAAACTGTTGATAGCAATAGATTGCATTTTTTAATAAACATTTTTCAAAGAACATTTTTTCTCAATACCCACCTAGTTGTTGCTGTTGAGTAGCAAGGGCGTACTGTTGTTGTGTCAGCACTGCAATGGGCTGTTGTTGTCTTTGTAGTAACTGAAAATATACAAATAAACTTATGATAAATATGCATACAGGCCTTGAATATTTAAATTAGTTGTTCATCTTTACCAATGTAAATCAAAAATAAGTACCCAACAATGAATCAACAGCATGTGTACTGACAGAAATGCACTTAGCTATACTCTAGATATACTAGCTCACTAGCTGTACAAAAATGTATATTGGTCTCACCATGTAGAATTGTTACAAAGTTAACATTCCCAGTCATCTACACAAGAAGACAAGATTGTGTCAACTAAGAATTTTAATATATGCACCGTATGTCACTTCACAGTGGTGATTCAACTGTCAAGTCGGCTTAATTAATGCAATAGCAGTTGGTTTTTTTATTGTCACAAAAGAAATTAAGATTTGTTCTATAAAATAATACATCACATAAATTAAACCACTGCAAGTCCTGACCACTTTCATTAAGATTCTTGCAGTGATAGCTCCTTTAAAAGTTCAGGTAATATTTTATTGTTTGACATAATGGAAGAAGATATTTTGTTGGCAAGTAGAAAGTACTTAAACCAAATCTTTAACTTACATCGGTGGACAGACAGACTGACACATAGATTATGAAATTAAAATGCCCTTCTACTTCATGTATATACCACAACAGGTCATAACAATTTACTCATGGCAAATCACAACCTTAATTATACTTTTTCTTGGGATTTCAAGGTTTTACAAAAGTTTGCATACAAGCCTACAAGAAATATGTACTTCCTTAAACATTTTAATTATTTTTTTGTTGTTCATCTTTACCAGGAAAATTGGTTCCCAACAATGAATCCACTGTATTTTACACAAATTAATGCCAAGAGCTGTATGGTGTTGTATTTGATTTAAAAGTGTTACAAAGTTGACACTCCCAGTCATTAACACAAGAAGACAAGATTGTGTCAACTAAGATTTTAATATATGCACCGTATGTCACTTCACAGTGGTGGTTCAACTGTCAAGTCGGCTTAATTAATGCAATGGAAGTTGGTTTTTTTAGTATTAAAAGGGTAATATAGGGTTGTTTAATGAAAATAAACATCACATACTTGACATGAATGATTGAACCATGTTTCAAGTTGATTGGACTTCCAACTCATCAAAAACTACTTTGACAGCTTACAAACTTTTTAAGGTTATAACTTTTCCTATATTTACAAGTTTCGCACAAGCCTGAGAAATATCAACTTCCCTGAACATTTTTATTTGTTGTTCAGCTTTAACACAGAAATTGGTACCAAACGATGAATCCACAGTATCTGTTTTCACACAAATGTCAAGAGTTGTATGGTGTATTTAAATCTTTAACTTAAATGGGTGGACAAACAGACTGACACACAGACATTAAAATCAAAATGTTGTTTATCTTTACCACGAAAATTGGCACTCAATAATGAATCTACACAAATGTCAAGTGTTGTACATGGTGTTATATTTGATTTAAAAGTGTTACAAAGTTAACATTCCTAGTCATCTACATAAGAAGACAAGATTTTGTCAACTAAGATTTTAATGTATGCACCGTATGTCACTTCACAGTGGTAATTCAACTGTCAAGTCGGCTTAATTAATGCAATGGCAGTTGGGTTTTTTTTTATTGTTGGAAGGGTTATTTAGGGTTGTTCTATGAAAATGTACATCACATACATGACATGGAACATTTTTTAAATTTTAAATTGGTTGGTGTCATATATACACTTTATATACATGTAGTACCAAAATGGACACATAGTTCATGGATGCCCCTCTAGTACTATCATTTTTTATGTACAGTGGACCGTGAAATTGGGGTCAAAACTCATATAGGAAATATGAGTGTACTAAGTTTCAAGTTGATTGGACTTCAACTTTATCATAAACTACCTTGACCAAAAATGTTAACCTAAAGCAGGAGACGGACAAAAGAAGACAGACTAAAAACATACTGCCCTTCAGTGGGTCATGAAAAAAATAGAAATTGAAAATCTTGAAGTTGAAGTCTACCAATCAGGTTAAAGGGAACTTAGTGAAATACTGTGTTACTATGTTGACACTCCCAGTCATCTACATACATTAGGACAAGATTGTGTCAACTAAGATTTTAATATATGCACCGTATGTCACTTCACAGTGGCGATTCAACTGTCAAGTCGGCTTAATTAGTGCAATGGCTACTGTTCTTTGATGACTGAAATCCACGATAAATATGTGACCAAATAAAGACATTTGATTTCCAATTTAACAAGTAGATAGTTGTCATGCTTTGTGTAAAATATTCTACACGTTCTATAATTCATATTATTTAAATACAAACATATTAAAATTTGATAAGCATTGGTTGACAAGTTCTCAAGTTATTGCTGTTTGGTGTGAGCCAAGACTCACTGTTGAAGGCTGTACTTTTGACAAATTGTGATTTGGATGAAGAGTTGTCGCATTGGCACTCATACCACATCTTATTTCTTTTTGGCATGAGGCATCACAAATAACTGTTGTAGAGGATATATGTTTTGCTTTTTTGTTATTTTGATTGTGAATGCAAATTGTTGAAATCCCAGTACCTGAGCATAGTCCATATTAAAGTTTGGACTATCCATTGATGGCATCATCTGATTGTTATAGTCAAAGTGGCCAGGGTCCAGACCCATGGGTTCAAATGGAGGTGGGTCCAACTGGAAACCAGGCTGCTGGAACTGGTTCTGGTTGTCAAAGAAATCATTGTCTTTGTTAGGTCCACCCATTTGATTCATCTTGTTTTCATCTATAGGACTGTTCTGTCGACTGCTCCTCCTGAAATACAAAGATTTAAATATCTGTCAAAAAATACACATCTTAAATTTCAGTTATTATTTATAGATGTATTCTGTTTTCTGCTCTTTGATCGTGTAGTCTTCTTGACACATTCCACTATTCCATTCTCAATTTTATCATTTATTTTTTTAGGGTACCAATTTTCAAGGTTTTGCTCAAGTCTGAAAACAAGCATATACATATCTTGCACTTCATTGAACATTTAAATTTGTGGTTTAATTGATACGAAATCTAAGAATATTAATTTCCTACAAATAAAAACTAATCCATCGTATGCTGATGTAACTATCTCATATCTGTAATCTTAACTTTACTTCTCTAAAAAATTTATCTATGCAACTAACTTTGGATTTCTGTACACATTTGCTACACAAAATTCTTGCATCTGTACATGTATCAAGTTTACACTGTTGACAACCCTGGTCAGGATGCCATAACTGTATAAACTCTGAATTTAATATATGCACCGTATGTCACTTCACAGTGGTGAATCAACTGTCAAGTCGGCTTAATTAGTGCAAAATTACAAAATAGTTTCAATTTTATTGTTGCTTATTTCTAAAGCAGAGTTTGTTGAAAGAGAATAAATCTTTACGCTTTTGAGATTTTTGAGATTTTTATTGCTTCAGCAAATCGTATTTTGAATATAAAATTTGGTAATCATATACATTTTGTACATGGAAGTTAACAAATTGACATTTTTGGTAACCTGCATTACAGATTACTACTTCTAAAACTAATTTTATTAAAAGATATGGAATGATCTAGTGTAATTATTTTTTCAACACCCTTAATTTTCACGAGAATTTCTTCCCTGGGTATTTAGTTATAGCTAACCTTTTGATAGTTTAATAAAAAAAACACATTTTCTTTTAGAGCCTTCTCAATTTTAGAAAATATCAAACCTACCTAAAAACATTCTCTTCATCAAGCCCATTCTGCATAAGTCCATTATTCTGAATATTTTGCATATTTTGCATATTCTGAATGTTCTGCAAGTTTTCTTTATTCTCGTCGCTTCGGTCTCCATCCCTGCCTTCAAATGGTGATGGAGTTTTACTTTTCTTGTCCTGACCTACATCCCCCATACTTCCATCTTGCTGCTGGACCTGGGAATAGTACCCCGTTGGAACCTAAAGTTTTTTGTTCATATTATTTATTTTCATGCCAGCATGCAATTTACCTTTTTGTAAAATTACAAAACCTAATATGTTATAGTGACAATTCAATTAAATTTAACAAGTGTAGAAAGTAATACCTTCTCAAGCATGTCAAAGACAGGAGTCCTACTGAAGTCCACCATTTTTTTGTATATGAACCCTATTATCTTTCAGAGATGCAAACAGTTTTTTTTTTCCTGTCAGACAATGGGGCCTACAGGGTACCAAGTTTTGCCAGACCCATCAAATTTCTGCCAGACCCATATTTTCACTCAAAAATCAAATGAAATTATGCTATTGAACAAACGTTAATTTTGATTTTGTTGATATTATTATTATTTTAAAATAACCTGTGATTCTTAACAATTGTAGTTTATTGAATAATACATTACATAATATTGATCTGATTAAAAGTTATTCTTCACAAGAGTACTTGGAAACAAGATAGTCATTGGTAGTTTGTTTCATTCTGTTCAAATTCAAAATCTGACTCATAGTCAGAATCATTATCACTCCCAGATTCATTTGTCTTTACAGCTTTATCAACTTGAATAGGTGACTGGTTTGGTCTTTTACCGGGTTTCGACCCACTTACAAATTTTATCGGCCATGACATATTTCCTGAACTTATCAACTATGCTTAATAGACCTCCTTCCTAGAGAGCGAATTTCTAAAACAAAAAACATGACGGAAATACGGAGAATTGTTCGGGGCGAAATGGACAAGGTACGAAAGACTATTACTGAGTGGAAATACTGGTTCCCGGAGTTAGAAAATGCGGGGGAACAGGACATTTACTTTTATTAAAGATGATCGCAATTTTATAAACAAAATACTCTGCCGGGGCCGACGGGGATTTCAGTTTTGGCGGACCCAAGCGGACTTAAATATTGCCGGCCATCAGGTCCTGCACAGCTACAAGTTTTGCCGGACCTGCATAAATTCTGCCCCTTAGGTCCGACAATTAGTTGCATCTCTGATCTTTGTAATGGTATTTAGCTACAAGTCAAATTTTTAGTCTTGATTCATATATATATCGTCTTTCTTGCTCAATTTTGTAGGCTCTTCTAAAACTCTTTGTTTGCTCAAGAGCTTGTGAGCATTTAAAAAGCAAGTTTGTTTTATAAATGGTAAATTATTTGGAATAGATTGAGGTGGACAAAGGGTAACATTCAATATGCTCAACTAGGGCAAGCATTTTTCAATCTGATTAAATGGATTAGACAGTTGGTTTTCACCGCTTGAATGGTTTTACACTAGTAATTTTTGGGGCCCATTATAGCTTGCTGTACAGTGTGAGCCATGGCTCTGTGTTGAAGACAGTATCCTGACCTAAAGGCTATAATTGTTTACTTTTACAAATTGTCACTTTGTTGGAGAGTTGTCTCATTGGCACTCGTACCACATCTTATTATAATGTATGTCCACACTTCACTTATAAGGATTTGACAATTAATTTCCAATCTGCTTTGAGTTTTGAGGTCTCATTTTACTATTAAGTTTGTTGCAGTAATAGCCATTTGAAATATTCAGGAGAATGTATTTCATTGTTAGACAGAAAAGTGATCAGAACAGAGAGTCAACATTTGAGTTGTCAAATTCTTGCATTTATACTAGATCTATATTACAATAAGATTCACCATTCTTGTATTTTGTGTGAATGCACTTACCTTAAATTTTCTCATCTGAAAAGGAAAAATTTGACCTGTAGTAGTGGAGGTTAAAAAATCAAATTGGTCTACAGTTCAGTCCTTTAATCTAAACTAGCCAACACTTTCATTTTAAACTACAACAAATTTAAGTCACAGCTCTCCTCTTTCAAAAGAAATTTATACATTCATTCTCACATTAAAATTGGAAGTCAAGAAACAATACACGTCTTTTAATCCTAATAAGGTGCCTCATTAATTATCTACAAAGACATACCATATTAAGACTATTCATCTTGTAAAAAGTTTTTATAAAGACTAAAAAATTCAAAACAAACAGCTATATGTGTATTAATTCTTTTTAGTGTCTTCAATTTTAAACTAATCTATTTCTCATATGCAAGTTTTAAGTATGGACAAGGAAAAGTATCCAACATCGAAAAGATTTAACATCCCAGATCAATATACTGATAGTTTTATTCATATAAAGTTTGTATGTTTAAATATGTTTATTACACACGAAAGTTAACCAACGCCTGGTGAATTTGTAGTAAGGTTGAGTCCCTGAAGTGGATACCTCGGGTATGCAGAGTCGTTATGATAAAGCACATAAAATGTAAAGAGTCTTATAAAAACAACACTTGAGGGACTGCTGCATCAAATTTATTGATCAACATGTTTCGGTGCCTAAGGCAATAAATTTTATGCAGCAGTCCCTCAAGTGTAATTGTTGGACTTGTAAGACTCTAAAAATATGTTTATTATATTTTGTGTTTTTCATACAAAGTTCTTGTCTACAGCTTAAAATTGTTACATACAAACTGATTAGGTGGCCCTTTCATCCTCATTCTGGCATCCAACTCCTTGCCTGTTGGGGAACCACCACTTAATACATACTCCACCATATCTACACCAAGACCACCTGGCTCTGAAACCATGTATGATTGTCATATTATAGATAGAAACCTGATAAAACAGACTAAATGAATGTTGCATTAAATTCTCGTCTTTTATATTATTTGAATTTTCAATTCAGTTTTTTTTATGATTTTAATCAGACTGTTTGCCTCATAAAAAAATCAAGGATAATTACAATTTTCTTATTTTTAAGGCAGATTTTCCGTGAAACTAAGATATTGATAATTAAAATTAAAAATTAAATAAAAAGTTGATGCTGATACTTATTACCCATTGCAGATTTCTAAAAAGTAAAATTTTTTCAGATTTATTTTATTAAAAATTAAGTTCAGAATATATCATCATGATCAGTACTTCAGTCAGAGCTCAGACATAAATAAGTCTGAATCTGCTTTTGACTCATAGAGGTCTAAATTTGTAAGTTTTAGGATTTGTCTCCCTTTAATGCAAGACAAAATACGACTTTAATAAGTCAAATATTGTTAAGCAAGAAATGATTGACCAAAATCAAAAAGTTGCAAATATCGACTCCTACAAGTCGATAAGTTACCAAAATTGGTTAACTTCAAGACCCACGCATATTTATAAAAAGGTCATGCATCTAAATCAAATAATGACAACATTGAAAGCCAATGCTTTGTCTTTTAAAGAAAAATATGAATGAGAGGCTAAAAAATGGGGGAATCATGTTAATTAACCTTACAATGCAACCACCTGGATCCACACTTAATGAGGTAAAACATCTTTGTTTAGTAAGGATGTTCAATTAGAAAATTAAATATAGATAGCTCAAGTCCTTGTGAACACTCAGACAGGTTTTTGCTGTCACAGGTGGTGTACTTTGGCCACCAAGTCAAGTTTAGTTTTTTCATCAACATAAATAGACCTTAACAAGTCTGTCATTTTATGACTTAGATTAAGTCTAAAATTGAAAACACATTTTTATGATAAATACATGTTTTGACTTCTTTAAGTCAAAAACAGAAATCGACTTGTTTATGTCTGAGCTCTGACTGTACTTACCCATATTTCCTGGATTCCCCCATGAATCATCTCTAGGGGCCATCCATGGGTTACCTGGTGGAAACATCTGTTTACCTGGCTCTACTGGCTTGGGCCCATCCCCCATATCACCCCACAACTTTTTTGCAGAATTCTGCATCTGTTATAAAAATGCAAATACTTTGATTTATAAAGAATATACAAACCTAGCAAAGGGGAGTAAGGATTTTCATGGCAAGATTGAAGTTTATTCTTATTGCTGCATCATACAATGCATGCTCATTTCACTGTGGCAAGGCTGGACGACTTGTGATAAATTTATCGTCAAGTCGACTTGTCCAGATAATTATCTTAACATGTCATTTAGTTTGCATTAAGTCGCCTTTGTCACATCGTATGTCAACTTGCCTAGATATTTATCACAAGATGATTTTAATCTATAATATAAAATTAAACAGACCTAGAAAATTACACTTTCACTTTCTATCAATTTTATTTACGTTTATATCGCTTATATGACCATCAGGAGGATTGGTAGGTCAACTAGATAGTTAATTTGATTGTGTCAAGACTAAAATAAACAGGAAACGAAGCTACATATTATCGAACCCATGCCCTGTAAATAGTTTAATTTAGACTTTATAATTTGGCTAAATATTTAAAATTTTATCATCGGTATAAGAACATCATTCGTAAATATAGCTCAACATGCAGACTTCTTATACGTTCAGGTATTTCACATCCAATTTTTTATGGAAATATTCTTTATAAAGCACAAAGGTGTCAGTATTCACCTCAAAAACTAACAAAACCTTTGAATAGACTTATTAAGAAGGGATATAGTTACGATACTGTTGTCAGGTCTTTAAAGATTGCATATTTTGGCGTTAATATTGATTCACTTATAGGGTCTTTGCATCGGAACTAAACACATTTATTCAAAAACCAATTGTTGGCATGACACGAGTTATGTTCTTCTCATATATGTAATGATGGTATGATACTAAACCTCTAACGGGAAGGATTGTGCCTGATGTTCATATGATGAAATCATAATCTTTCAGTCAGTTTAATTGAAGTCTGGAGCTGGCATGTCAGTTAACTGCTAGTAGTCTGTTGTTATTTATGTATTATTGTCATTTTGTTTATTTTCTTTGGTTACATCTTCTGACATCAGACTCGGACTTCTCTTGAACTGAATTTTAATGTGCATATTGTTATGCATTTACTTTTCTACATTGGCTAGAGGTATAGGGGGAGGGTTGAGATCTCACAAACATGTTTAACCCCGCCGCATTTTTGCGCCTGTCCCAAGTCAGGAGCCTCTGGATTTTGTTAGTCTTGTATTATTTAATTTTAGTTTCTTGTGTACAATTTGGAAATTAGTATGGCGTTCATTATCACTGAACTAGTTTATATTTGTTTAGGGGCCAGTTGAAGGACGCCTCTGGGTGCGGGAATTTCTCGCTACATTGAAGACCTGTTGGTGACCTTCTGCTGTTGTGTTTTTTTCTATGGTCGGGTTGTTGTCTCTGGCACATTCCCCATTTCCATTCTCAATTTTATTTATATGGTTTTAAAATCAAATATTAAAATTTGAGTGAAATCGTTGAACATGACTTTGACAGCTAGTGCCCCTTTGAAGCTTTTTTTCTCAAATTTATTTTACTTACATCTCTGCCTCCAACAGCAAGGTTCTGTAAATCTCTTTCCAAGTCCTGCACATTTCTAGCCTGAAAATTGTTTATTCTTTTAGTTATAATACACGATTTTTCAATTTATTTATTTTCAGGACTAATGTTGTAAATGTGTATCTAAATGTCAAATTGTATGATGTGTCACCCCCCCCCCCCCCCCCCCTCCCTATTCCCCTATTAATATGCTTGTGTGTAGCAACATTTGAAACTAGATAGACATTATCATGTCAATAATAAACAGAAACATAACATGTAGAAATTTTGAGGAACCTGGCACGGGGAAAACCCAAAATATCAAAGTCAAGACATAAGGGCAGACAATGTTGAAAATTAATGCATCTTCAGGAATTCAGTACCAAAAATAGCCTAATCATTGATTTACATTCCTTAAGTTTAATGTTATATAGCTGATCAATGTAAAGGGGATGTTTTCTTTGTCATTATAACTAAACAAACTTGAATGAAAATCACAATACCTGTTCAATTACACTATCGTCACCAATAGCCCAGCGCTTCCCTGGGTAGTTACTGTTCATTTCTGCATCTGGCTGAGGTCGCTGAAAAAAGTAGCCAACAGTTGCATCGTCTTGAGAGCGACTGGAGAAGTTTTGTTGACGAATCCCCGCCATCTCAGGGCCGTTCATCATTCTTGCACTCTGGTTATCCCACGACACTTCATTCATCGTTAATTTTAATAATTTCAAAGCATTCTATGTTCTAATCATTCTGTAAGATAAATGTGCATGTGTGTCTTGAGCTGTCATCGACGTAAACGCATGGGAAAATACAAAATACACTAAATAAATGATCAATAATAAATAATATGGCGGGAGAGTCTACAGGAAGCTCACCAGTCGGAGCGATTTCCCCATTTTATTGCTTTTGTTTTGCAAAAATAATGAATGCAACTGTAACCCAGATGATTTAATAACTTATATAATAATTAAACAATGACCGATGATTTTAATTCTTACCGTGATGACTTCAGATTCCCGTGACCCTGTAACTAGTTTCTCATAACATGGCGATCGACATTGTTTAGAAATATGAATTGCATGTCGGGTACCATGTGTCCATGACGTCATTAAGAGGGAAATTGAAAGTAAAAAATGAAACTAGATATTTGGTTAAGGCGGAAATATAAATTTGATATCGAAAAAATGAGATGCATTGTTAACTTTTTCATGAAATAAGATAAAAAAAAACACAAATAAAGCAGGTCAAGAGATTTTGTTTTTCCTACAATACTACGGTGACCTATGTAGATCTATAGTTGTTACTGATTTCTGTGTCATTTTGGTCTCCGAAGTTGACCTTTTTTTCTAATGATTTACTACGGATTTTTTAACTAACCAACAACTTTCAAAATAGTCCGAGATTACTCTGACGTCCAACGGCTGTTTTGCAAGACACTCTGGGGCCGTGTGACTCCGTGGTCCCACAGACCAGGGGCGGATACAGCCAATTTAAAAAGGGGGAGTCCCAACCCAGGACAAAAAAGGGGGGTCCAAGTATATGTCCCCATCCCAGGTCCCCATTCAAATTAGCATTTAGTGACAACAAGTCGATTAAGGGCACATTTCTTGAATTTTTGCGGTGTAAATTCGAATCGGGGAAAACTATGAACATATATATATATATACACCCTAGAGAAAAGTACCATTATTTTTTTGCAAAGATTAAACTTTTGGAATCATCAGAAAAGAAGGGGAAAAAAGATTACTACTATTTCAAAAGATATGACATTTGTACCATTGAAGGCCATGGCGGCAGAGAACGTATGATTAAAGAACTCGGAATTAATATTGGATATGCTAACCCAGATAGCAAACATGTGTTGGGCCAATATTGGCATTCTGTTGGCAACATTGTTGGGCCAATGTTGGAAAACTATGTTGGGCCAACGTCATTTTGCTCATCGGCCCTCAGTTGGCCCAACATGTTGGGTCTTTGTTGGCCCAACATAAGTATGCCAACAAGGTTAACTATTTGCCAACAATCTGCCAACAATGTCAACTATTTGCCAACAGTCTACCAACGTCGTCTAGTTTTAAAATTATGTTGGACCAATGTTGGTCGAACAGCAGTATGCCAACAATGGCTTCAGTCTGTCAAACATGTTTTTCATGCATTTCATGTTATGTATTATAAATATTTATCTTTACTATATAAAGTATATTATATTGGCAGGTCAATCTCGGCTGTCATGTGGAGAGTGTGATATTACACTCGTGTCAAATGAGCAGCTGAGTTTAGTTCACTAGTTTAACAACTTGCAGAAACTAAATCAAATTTTATTTGTTTTTTTGGGCTGGTTTTAAGTATTTTTTGTTTGTGCATAAAATTATTCAATTATTAAGGTAAATACATTTAAATGACTACACAGATTTGAAAATATTAGATAAAGAGAATGAAGAGCACATTTTTTGGTTCGCACTTTGAAATAATATCTAAAAATAAATAAAAAAATCTGTGGTATAATACGGGGAGATAAGAACTTAATACGTTGGCATATTGTTGGCACAATGTTGGCTCATATTTCAATATTGTCATGAAATACCAATGATATGTTGTTTTTTTGTGTATATGTACTGTTTTAAAAACTTTTGAATTATTCAAAATACTAAGAATTTTCTAGCTCTTGGCACAGACGGTTTAAAATAGTCCTATTTGGGAAGACTTTATTATTTGTTTTTTTTTACTAAGTCCTCAATGCCCTTCAAACACAATCTATATTCTCTACGATAACATAGAATCATTCAAATAAAGTTCGAATAAAATTGGTTCAGTAGTTTCAGTCAGAAGATCTTACACTGAACCAATGGATAACGTAAGTCAAATATCGTTGGGCAAGCTACTTTAAAAATAACAGTTGGTAAGAAAATGTTGGGCCAACATTGGGCCAATAACACCAAAATGACAGTTGGTGGAAAGTTGTTGGGCCAACAAGGGGCCAATAGTGTCAAAATAACTGTTGGCTGAGTTTTGTTGGGCCAACAAGGGGCCAATAGTGTCAAAATAACTGTTGGCTGAGTTTTGTTGGGCCAACAAGGGGCCAATAGTGTCAAAATAACTGTTGGCTGAGTTTTGTTGGGCCAACGTCGGTTTCTTGTTGTGCTGCCAACGCCAACTATTTACCAACTGTGCCAACCAATCACCAATGTTGGCCCAACGAAGTATTGCTATCTGGGAATATTACCCGTGATGATATTGAACTATTTCGTTCACTTAATTTGTGAAAATTGTGTTATATGAAGGGAGTTGTAGTGTAGATCAGTGTAACCTGGCCATTTTATCTTAAGACTTTAGTAGTAGATAACAAGTTGATTTGATGAATTTTCAATCAAACCCAGATGGTCAGAATTTTTTAAATGTTAATGCAAATTTAAGAAAAACAGGAGACAGTGCAATAGTCGGTGCCATAGTTACATATACACAATTTGTGATAATAAATGATTTTAAAACAAATTACTATCAAGTTTTTCATATTTTATAAAGTATATTTTATGAGTTTTAATATAAATAACATCTTTTATAAGTTGACATTTTAAACTTCAGTTTTCATAATTTTATTATTAAACAAAAGTATTTTAATTTATTTAAAGGAATAAATGTCTTTTATTTACTTAAATTTATATTTTAGGCATTAAGCTTAATCCCTGCACACATTTTTCAGGATTTCAGCTTAAACCCTAGGATTTAAGACTAATCCCTAACATCTTTTAGGCAATAGACATAATGCCTAGGCGTTAGCTTATTGCCTAGGATTTAAGCTTAATGCCTAATTTCACTTATTGCCGCTAATATATACATGGATGTGTCACCGTCGAAGGCAATATAAGTTCTTGAAACCAACGCCTAAATGATTAACGGACAGCATGTTTTTATGCCCCACCTACGATAGTAGAGAGGCATTATGTGTTCTGGTCTGTGCGTCCGTTCGACCGTTCTCCCGTCCGTCCGTCCGTCTGCCCGCTTCAGGTTAAAGATTTTGGTCAAGGTAGTTTTTGATGAAGTTGAAGTCACATGAAGTTACACATGTTCGGATGTTCCCTATGATATGATCTTTCTAATTTAAATGCAAAATGACATTTTTACCCCAGTTTCACGGTCCACTGAACATAGAAAATGATAGTGCGAGTGGGGCATCCGTGTACTGTGGAAACATTCTTGCTAGTTCTGTTTTGAACCTTTTGATTTGTCCAAACGTCCCCATTTTAGTGTGATTATGCGATTTGAGCTTAAGGGCTGTAAATGTTTTCTGCAGTTGATTCTTTGGCCTTTTTTTTTTTTTTATGTAATCACGCCTCGCAAATGACGTTGCGCAATCAAATTTTATTGATGTGGTGTTGTCACAACATATCGATCCTGTCATGGATGGTCATTAACAAATCCGGTCTGCATGTACCGTTGTTCAAGAACAATTAATGAGATGACTTTCTGACGTGAAATTGTCTAGCAACAGCTTGTTTAGTTTATGCATTCCTATCATCAATATTCTTTTGGCCTGATTCAGATATTTATTGCTCCGTCTCGGCATACTTTTGATGTTTTATGACTAATGTTTTCTTCTGGTTTTGTTTGTAAAATGTATTTTGTGTATGTGTTTATGATTTGTCACAAACTTATTGTTCAAAATTTATATGACAATAAATATTTGAATTGAATTGAATTTAAATTTTTGAAATCTAACATTTATTACTGATAGTGTGGGTATGGTTTGACAGAAATGTTTCAGGAAGAAACAAAAACGTAAAGAAAAACGTTTATGGGTTTTCACAAATTCGCGCGACTGCAATAACCACAGGTATTGATTTTTCTAAACAGAAACAAGAATTACAATTAAACAGGAATATTATTTATACATGTATGAGGATAAATGATTAATCATGATTTGGTAAACAAAAAAATCACCAAAAGGTATGTTGCGGTTATATTTATTTTTTAGCTTAAATGGCCAATACATCCTAAATGAATCGAACTATTGCTACATGTATTTCATTCACTATTGCTATTTCATTCTGTCAGTTTGATGTGTCTGTTTGGTACCTTGAGATCACTCCCTGCTTTTTGGTTGGTAATGTGGTTTTTATATATATATATATATATATATATATATATATATATAGATTAGACCGTTTTCCTGTTTTAATGGAGATTCCGTATATCGTTAAGTTATTGGAATTCCAATGGGGACTAACTGTGCACCACTTATTGCGGACCTGTTTTTATATTGTTATGAGTTACAATTTATGACTAAAATTAGCAAAGACCCATCGAAACAACATTTGATACAAAAATCTAACTATACTTTTAGATATTTGGATGATATATTGGCTCTCAATAATGACGACTTCAGTAGGTATACTAAAGAATTTTATCCTGTTAAACTTACTTTAAATAAAGCTACTAACAATGACCACTGTCCTTTCCTCGATTTTGATATTTATATCATTACGGGAAGCTTAATACAAAAATATATGATAACAAAGATGATTTTTCATTTCCCATCGTTAATTATCCATTTTTAGATGGTGACGTTCCCTTGTCACCATCTTATGGTGTTTATATAGCTTAACTTGTACGATTCACTCGTGTATGTAACAACGTATTAGATTTTAGCGAGAGAAATTTATTTATCCTGATTTAGAGTAATTTCTCGCAATTTGATTGGCTGATATTGTCTCTAATAAATTTCAGTACAATTTTTTATTACGTCAATAGGAATTATCTCCCTTATTTATTACGTCTTTTGGGATTATCTCCCTTATACCATTGACCGAATAAAAAAAGAAAAAAAAAATGAGTTGCTTTTTAGTCGTAATATATTAAATTTTTCACAGTTTTAGATTAAATATCTAAAATATATTTGGTTGATATTGTCCTTGAATTTGAATATAATAATATGTAATATAACAAAATCAGGATAAATTCGTTACACAGTGTTCAATTGTCCTAATACGGAATTTATCGGGTCAATAAAATTCATATCGGGTTTGGCTTCGCCTCACCCGATATGAATTTGATTGACCCGATAATTCTCGTATTAGGACAATTGTACACTGTGTAACTAATAGTATTACTGAAAAATTATTACACCAGGGTTTTCGATATCACAAACTAGTCAAAACATTTACTAAATTCTATCATCGGTATAAGGAAATAATTCGTGAATATAACTCAACATGCAGATATCTTATACGTTCAGGTATTTCACATCCAATCTTTTATGGTAATATTCTTTACAAATCACAAACATGTCAGTATTCACCTCAAAAGCTTACAAAACCTTTAAAAAGACTTATTAAGAAGGGATATAGTTACGATACTGTTGTCAGGTCATTAAAGATTGCATATTTTGGCTTTAATATTGATTCACTTATAGGGTCTTTGCATCAGAACTAAACACATTTTTTTTACACAGTTGTTGGCATGGCACGGGTTATGTTCTTCTCATATATTTTATGATAGTATGATACTAAACCCCTAACGGGAGGGATTGTGCCTGATATTCATATGATGAAGACATAATATTTCAATCAGTTTAATTGAGGTCAGTTAACTGCTAGTAGTCTGTTGTTATTTATGTATTATTATCATTTTATTTATTTTCTTTTGTTACATCTTCTGACATCGAACTTGGACTTCTCTTGAACTGAATTTTAATGTGCATATTGTTATGCGTTTACTTTTCTACATTGGCTAGAGGTATAGGGGGAGGGTTGAGATCTCATAAACATGTTTAACCCCGACGCAATTTTGCGCCTGTCCCTAGTCAGGAGCCTCGGGCCTTTGTTAGTCTTGTATGATTTTTAATTTTAGTTTCTTGTGTATAATTCGGAGTTTAGTATGTCGTTCATTATCACTGTACTAGTATACATTTTTTAAGGGGCCAGCTGAAGGACGCCTACGGGTGCGGGAGTTTCTCACTACATTGAAGACCCATTGGTGGCCTTCGACTGTTGTCTGCTGTATGGTCGGGTTGTTGTCGCTTTGACACATTTCCCATTTCCTTTCTCAATTTTATCAAACATTCAAATTAGTCATTTTTTGGGTCCCTGAAATAGCTTGCTGTTCGGTGTGAGTCAAGGCTCTGTGTTGTAGGATGTACTTTAATCTATAATGATTTACTTTTTACTAATTGTAACTTTGACAGAGAGTTGTCTCATTTGCACTCATACCTCATCTTATCATATCTTATTATGGTCTACTATTCACTAAGCACGGGTTATAACCAAAGGAAGTGTGAGGTGCTAGTCATTCCAATAAAAGAACATTACAAACACTTTACTATTCCTTTATCTAGTAGACGAAAAGATTGATTGGTTGATTATTGCTTGTATAACGTCCAGTGGCAATTATCAAGTTAAGATTTAGGACAAATAAATATTAACAATTAGTACAAAAGGTAAGTTCTGCAATATGGGACGACAGGCATGGAGGGCAGGGTCCTTGATATGTCAATGGATAAACACTGGTATTTTGATAAGGGCCGACATTTCGAATCAAGCCACACACACCTCAACATCTAGGAGTTATTACATGGATACTGAAAAATGTAGAAACCATCTCATTCTCTATACAGGTTGCACAGATCGTAATGTCCAGTTTCTAACCGAACTTAATTGACCGAGTAATAACAACACCCCCACACAGCCAAATGGACACACTACTCTGGCAAGGGGTTTCCTGCCCATGGGACGAAGACCAAGATGATTATATTTCCATTCTCCAGTCACCTTTTTCTAAAAATAAAAGTGAAAATAGAAACTAGCAATACAACAACACAACAACTAAGTTATCTTGATCTTAACATACGGCGATTAGTTAAATTTTATACATTATAACAGGAGATGTTGTATGATTGCTTTTGGCGACTAAAGTAAAATTACAAAATAAAAAGAGAAACAAAGTTAAATAAAAATATTTATAACAAAGTAATTACAACATCGTTTTTCTGTCCTTTTAAGTTAAACAATGGCAGAGAACGGAAAAATGCAACGATTCTTGATCCAACTGACTTCTTATCCTCGGTTTTCTTGAACTCTTTCTTTGTTTTTATTTTCTTTTCATCTTTGTGTCCTTCTTTGTCATTATCTGTAAATTTCATGTTCTTCTTTGTGTCATCTTTATCCTTCTTTGTTGCTTTTCTATTCATTTCTGTAAATTTAAAGAATAAAGCATGTTGACATCTACTACTTTATCATACAGACTTCAGCATGGTAAAATGTTTACTTTTCCTAAATATGAAATTTGTATAGGTAACCGCTGACCCAGTACCAGTAGGTAACACACATCATAGAAAGTACTTCGAGCACAGCAACTTTGATGTGCTTGGTTCATATCAACTGTTACTAGGTCGGTACTATTATCGCAGAAGTTTGGTCTTTAAGGTGTCTCATGCCTCGTTCACACGTACGTTTAATTCGAATTCAATCGCATGCGAATCGAATTCGTTTATCACGTTCACACACTCTTCTTTTTTTAATTAGAAATACGTTTTTGTTGTTGATACGAATTAAAACTTAACGTCGTTTGGACAGTAAAGCGAATTTGACGCGCATTGCAATTCGAATTAGATTTGACGTTTGGACGTTAAACGTTTCGAATGCGGATTAAACTAATTCGAATTAGTTAATGCGAATCGAATTCGAATTACGTGTGAACTCAGCATCATATAACCATATATACTACGTTTGAAAAAAACTTTCAGCGCTCATTAGGATACATTATTAAGGAGCACGTGGGATTAAAGAGAATAAAATTGAAAATGGAAATGGGGAATGTGCCAAACAGACAATAACCCGACCATAGGAAAAAAACAACAGCAGAAGGTCACCAACAGGTCTTCAATGTATCGAGAAATTCCCGCACCCGGAGGCGTCCTTCAGCTGGCCCCTAAACAAATATATACTAGTTCAGTGATAATGAACGCAATATAAACCTCCAAATTGTACACAAGAAACTAAAATTAAAATAGTACAAGACTAACAAAGGCCAGAGGCTCCTGACTTGGGACAGGCGCAAAATTGCGGCGGGGTTAAACATGTTTGTGAGATCTCAACCCTCCCCCTATACCTCTAGTCAATGTAGAAAAGTAAACGCATAACAATACGCCCATTAAAATTCAGTCCAAGAGATGTCCGAGTCTGATGTCAGAAGATGTAACCAAAGAAAATAAATACCTTTTTCTAATTTCATTTTTTGTTTCCTCTCCATCTTTGTCACTTCTGTTCTCCTGTGCATTTCTTTCTCTACCTGCGTCTTCACATCTTTGGTGTGTTTTTTCAACATCCTTTCAACTGTTTGGAAATGCTTTTTAATCATTTTCTTATTTTCTTTAGCATCTTCTTCTATCTTTTTCTCTTCCTTCTTTTTTTCTCTTTTTGTCTTCCTTTTCTTGTTGTTATAGTCTTGTTCTCTAAGTACCCTCTCTACTTCAGCGTTCTTGACTGAATTCTAAAAAAAAAACACCATTCAGTTACGTTTGAAGTTGTAAATAAACCCAACAAAGACTTGAAAAATAATAATATATAAAAAAGAAGATGTGGTATGATTGCCAATGACACAACTATCCACAAAAGACCAAAATGACACAGATATTAACAACTATAGGTCACCGTACGGCCTTCAACAATGAGCAAAGCCCATATTTCATGTTTGAACAACAACTGCAAAATATATAAGGTACTGCTTTAGAAATATTTAAAAGTTCTAAATTCTGGCTACAGAAAAAAAAAATTATTTAGCGTCTGCGGCATATGAAAACGAAGAAATATTTAACAATTTTGCTTTGCTGCTATCAATGTGTTGCAGAAAGAAGAAAAAACTGCTGTAGGTAACCTCATATTATCATTAGCATTATTATTTTTTTACCTTGTTTGTTTTTTAACCATTTGATGTAACAAGCTTAGAGCTTGTGTTGTATATTTTAACTCAAAATAATGTTTCCTTATCTGATCTTAAAATGCCTTTTATAGGCATATGACTTGTTTTATAAAGTATTCGTATTTGTATATTTTTTTGTACCCGATCGACATTCTCCATTCCCTGACTATAGAAAAGGTTAAAAACGAATTATCATCCTAATTTCTTTTTAAATACGCTTAGAAGAGTCGTTGGCACTATTTTTTATACCCTTTCATTTTTTTTGTAATAATTTTGTAGTATGTATAATAGGCTTATCTCTGTGGAGATAAAACATGTAATTTCCTTAAACTGTATTGCGCATACCATATATTTACATTTTTTGTAATTTGTTACATGTTTCTGAATATAAGCTCCTTTTGTCTTTTGTCTTTTTTTGTTTTTGCCAGGTATTTGGAAGCATCTAGTTTTATCCATGAAGTGACATTAAAAAAGTTCGAGCTAACATCTACTTTTGTTTTGAGAATTTTGGTACATTATTTTTTTTTTAAAGCAGTATCTGAACTCCTTTATAAAAAAAACCCAAGAATTTTAACGAATTTTTCAAAGATAGCTTTTTGAATCTATAAAGACAGTGGCGTATCCAGAACTTTTCATAAGGTGGGAGGGGGGGGGGGGGGGGCTGACTGACCTAAGGTGGGCGCGCTCTCGTCATGCGTCAATGATTCCCTATATAATCAACCAAAATTTCCCCACCAAAAGGAGGGGGCGGGCCTCACAGGCCTCCTCCTGGATCCGCCTATGCTTGATCATTTCCCGACAACCGACCTTACGAGGGCTGTATAGCCAGTCAAGATCGCTAAAAACTCCAATCACCATTTCTTTACAAATGTTCAATTTTCATATCGCAAAAACTGACACACGAACCCTTCATTTTTTTCTACTTTTTCTTTACTATCAATTTATATCAGTCTTTTAAAAAGCTTGTTATTTTTAAACACAGTAGCGGTCATCCTGGATCATACTTTTTTTTTTTTTTACCTTACATCCAACTGCATCCTTGAGTTGATTATCTAGCAATTTCTCACCATGTGTCTTTGCATTTTCTATTTCTATAAAAGAAAAAAAAAAGATGACATGTGAATAACAATGGTAACACATAAGGTATATAGTTGTTTTCCTTAAGCAATTATATTGATTTTTTAAATGAATATAAGGCCGTTAGTTTTCTCGTTTGAATTGTTTTACATTGTCATATCGGGGCC
Organism: Mytilus edulis; assembly: GCF_963676685.1. Classification (NCBI taxonomy): domain Eukaryota; kingdom Metazoa; phylum Mollusca; class Bivalvia; order Mytilida; family Mytilidae; genus Mytilus; species Mytilus edulis. The sequence continues at coordinate 49,208,136 of NC_092355.1, read as the reverse complement.
TTTTATAGCTTAATATGCGATATGGTCTTTGCTCATTGTTTAAGGCCGTACGGTGACCTTCAAATGTATAGTTGCTAATGTCTGTGTCATTTGGTCTCTTGTGGACAGTTGTCTTATTGGCAATAATACCACATCTTCTTTTTTTATATTTACACATATTTCTATGGCCAATGTGTTTTTCAGCCTCGTGAAATAAATTGCGGTCTGTCGAGGTGATTAGTTGGAAACCATTTATATAATGCCTAAAGAAATATGTGGTATTTATGTTTTCTTCAAATAGAAGCGGTTCAAACACAAACTTAAATGTTATGCATATGATTGAGAACATCAGAAAGCAACATTGTTTGTTACGCGAGTATTTTGTTTCTATCAGTGACAGTGTTGCTATCTTTGGAGGACACAAAAGATTTCACAAAACTGTGATTTAAATGGATCAACAGACAATCTATAAAAAAAAACAAAAAAACAAAAAAACGAACACGATAAAAATTAAAATAAAAGGATTTTTTTATTATTATCAAATTTCAAAAACAAAAACTCAAACACATCTGTCGAATAGAAATAACTATCATAATTCTGACTTGTTAAAGACATTTTTCTTATGTAAAAATGGTGGATTCAACCTGTTTTGAAGCTCGATTCTATAATTAAATGACCTTCCGACATCATAATAAAAACAAATTTAAAGTAGAGTACATAATGGTTATGTTTAAAACAAATGGTGATTTTTCAAATCTATTTTTTGATTCAATGTATGTGTACCTTTATCTTTCATTAGAGTTTCATCTCCATGAGTTGCATCTGACTGAGTTGCATCTGCCTGAGTTGCATCTGCCTGAGTTGCATCTGCCTGAGTTGCATCTGCCTGAGTTGCATCTGACTGAGTTGCATCTGACTGAGTTACATCTGACTGAGTTGCATCTGACTGAGTTGCATTTGACTGAGTTGCATCTGACTGAGTTGCATCTGACTGAGTTGCATCTGACTGAGTTGCATCTGACTGAGATGCATCTGCCTGAGTTGCATCTGACTGAGTTGCATTTGACTGAGTTGCATCTGACTGAGTTGCATCTGCCTGAGTTGCATCTGCCTGAGTTGCATCTGCCTGTGATGCATCTGCCTGAGTTGCATCTGACTGAGTTGCATCTGACTGAGTTGCATCTGACTGAGTTGCATTTGACTGAGTTGCATCTGACTGAGTTGCATCTGACTGAGTTGCATCTGACTGAGATGCATCTGCCTGAGTTGCATCTGACTGAGTTGCATTTGACTGAGTTGCATCTGACTGAGTTGCATCTGACTGAGTTGCATCTGACTGAGTTGCATCTGACTGAGATGCATCTGCCTGAGTTGCATCTGACTGAGTTGCATTTGACTGAGTTGCATCTGACTGAGTTGCATCTGCCTGAGTTGCATCTGCCTGAGTTGCATCTGACTGAGTTGCATCTGCCTGAGTTGCATCTGACTGAGTTAAATCTGACTGAGTTGCATCTGCCTGAGTTGCATCTGACTGAGTTGCATCTGCCTGAGTTGCATCTGACTGAGTTGCATCTGACTGAGTTGCATCTGACTGAGTTGCATTTGACTGAGTTGCATCTGACTGAGTTAAATCTGACTGAGTTAAATCTGACTGAGTTGCATCTGCCTGAGTTGCATCTGCCTGAGTTGCATCTGCCTGAGTTGCATCTGACTGAGTTGCATCTGACTGAGTTGCATTTGACTGAGTTGCATCTGACTGAGTTGCATCTGACTGAGTTGCATCTGCCTGTGATGCATCTGACTGAGTTGCATTTGACTGAGTTGCATCTGCCTGAGTTGCATCTGCCTGAGTTGCATCTGACTGAGTTGCATTTGACTGAGTTGCATCTGACTGAGTTGCATCTGCCTGAGTTGCATCTGCCTGAGTTGCATCTGCCTGTGATGCATCTGACTGAGTTGCATCTGACTGTGATGCATCTGACTGAGTTGCATCTGCCTGAGTTGCATTTGCCTGTGATGCATCTGACTGAGTTGCATCTGACTGTGATGCATCTGACTGAGTTGCATCTGACTGAGATGCATCTGCCTGAGATGAGTGAGTTGCATCTGACTGAGATGCATCTGACTGAGATGCATCTGCCTGAGTGGCATCTGCCTGAGATGCATCTGCCTGAGTTGCATCTGACTGTGATGCATCTGACTGAGTTGCATTTGACTGAGTTGCATCTGCCTGAGTTGCATCTGACTGAGTTGCATGTGACTGAGTTGCATCTGACTGAGATGCTTCTGACTGAGTTGCATCTGACTGAGTTGCATCTGACTGAGTTGCATCTGCCTGAGTTGCATCTGCCTGAGTTGCATCTGCCTGAGTTGCATCTGCCTGAGTTGCATCTGACTGAGTTGCATCTGACTGTGATGCTTCTGACTGAGATGCATCTGACTGTGATGCATCTGACTGAGTTGCATCTGACTGAGATGCATCTGTCTGAGTTGCATCTGCCTGAGTTGCATCTGACTGAGTTGCATCTGACTGAGATGTATCTGACTGAGTTCCATCTCCCTCGGTTTCATTGTCTCTGAGATGATCCTCTGCATTTTTCATCTGTTTTTTTATTTTATCTGGAAAAGTGTTTATCAAAAGTAAGAGACCATTATTACAGATAAATAAACATAGATGGATCTTCACTGGACAAACTTTTAAAGGCAAACTATATTGTGTGTATTTGTGACATATAGGTGTTAAAATATTCGAATCTCTAAAGAAAGACAATGCATATAAAAAGGAGATATGATACGATTGCCAACGTAGCAATTATCTACAATAGTTCAAATGAAGTTGATGTAAGCAAATAAAGGCAACTGAGAGAACTAACGACTTAATTCATAAAATAGTTATTTACGAAAAAACATACATGTAAATATCGCCTAGTTTTATGATCTTTTATGGATACCCGAATAGTTGTACAGTTGTAAAAATAATAGATCGCCCCTTTAACAATTGACGAAAAATGAGATTCGTCCTCTATTGCATTACAATTGTTACACAGTTTATAATATAAATACTAGTAGTTCTAAAAATCATAGTGTGCATAAACCAATCATGTGTAATTGATCTACAGTATTTAAACCATACAATAATCATTCCTCTCCCATACACGCAGGGGCTTTATTTTTACTTCTTTTTTTTTTAAAGAGGTCTAGGATTTAACTTAGGGTTAGGCTTGGGTTTTTTACATGTTAGATTTAGGGTTAGGCTAGGGATTTTTTCTATGATAAACTTAGAGTTGGCTTTTTTCTATGTTAGATATAGGGTGAGGATATGGCTTTTTTTTATAAGTCTAAGGTACGGGCAAGGGTCAGGGTAAGGTACGGGCATGGGAGAGGTAAGGATAAGTGTAAGTGTTATGTACGGACAAGGGTAAGAGTAAGTGTTAGTTACGGGCAGGGATAAGGGTAAGGTACAGGTAAGGATAAGAGTAGGTGTTAGGTACGAGTAAGGGTAAGGGTGAGTGTTATAGGTACGGGCAAGGACAAGGATAATGTACATGTAAGGGTAAGAGTAAGTGTTAGGTACGGACAAGAGTAATTATATAAGGGTAAGGTAAGGGTGAGAGTAAGTGTAAGGTACGGGCAAGGGTAAGAGTGAGTATAAGTATTATGTACGTGTAAGGGTAAGTGTCAGGTACGGGCAAGGGTAATGGTAAGGTACATGTAATGGTAAGAATAAGTGTAAGGTACGGGCAAGGGTAAGGTAGGGATAAGAGTAAAATGTGTTAGGTACGGGTAAGGGAAAGTGTTAGGTACGGACAAGGCTAGGATAAAGGTACGAGTAAGTGTAAGGTACGGGCAAGGGTACACATAAGTGTAAGGTACGGGCAATGGTAAGGTAGGGGTAAGAGTAAGTGTTAGGTACGGATAAGGGGAAGGGGAAGGGTAAGAGTAAGTGTTAGGTACGGACTACTGTAAGGGTAAGGTAGGTGTTAGATACGGACAGGGTAAAGATAAGGTAAGGATAAGAGTAAGTTTAAGGTACGGACAAGGGTAAGAGTGAGAATAAATATATATACGTGTAAGAGTAAGTGTCAGGTACTGACACGGGTAAGAGTGAGAGTAAGTATTAGGTACGTGTAATGGTAAGTGTCAGGTACGGGCAAGGGTAAGTGTAAGGTACGGACAAGGGTAAGGGTAAGAGTAAGTACCAGGTACGGACACGGGTAAGAGGGAGAGTAAGTATTAGGTACGTGTAATGGTAAGTGTCAGGTACGGGCAAGGGGAAGGGTAAGGTACGTACAAGGATAATAGTAAGAGTCATGGTAAGGTACGTACAAGGGTAAGAGTAATTATTAAGTACGGGCAAGGGTAAGAGTAAGTGTCAGGTACGGACACGGGTAAGGGTAAGTGTCAGGTACGGGCAAGGGTAAATGTCAGGTACGAGCAAGATTAAGAGTAAGTATTGGGTACGGAAAAGGGTAAGGTTTAGGTTCAGAGATATTGTTATTTAAGATATAGCTTTACTGTAGTACATGGGTTGGTAACCCTTAAGTAATACAGTTCTTTTACACTTTTTTTCTCGTTTACACACCCAGTTTCGTCTTTAAAGTGGCTTCACGTGCCTCAATGACATATACGTATGCCTCAACTTTTTCCCATTCAAATTGAGACCAAGCTACGTTGAGAAGAACACCACCATACTTTGGCACAGCCAGCTGTTTCGCTGTCCTCTCCATATTAAACCTATAAACAAACGAGATTTTGATTAACAAATGATGAAATTAAATGTCTTCGAGACTTATTCCCTTTATGAATTTAGAAATTATTAAGAAACTAAGGTTTCAGGCAAAGTTGGCTTTTTATGAATTTGGCTATTTAGTTTAGGTATTTTTGACATATAGCTCTTCAACGGTTTCGGTACTTATATATCTTCGGATTTCAAATGTTTGGCTTTGAGCGTTGCTGATAAAGGTAAATCCAGAAAAGCGCATCGGACGCAAGAAATTATTAAACGTATTGTTTTCAATTTTTTATTGATAAGTAATGATTATCTTTGTTATTTTTACTTTGTAACTTTTTCTCATCTGGTCAAGTACCAAGAAAAAATTGAAGGGCTGACTCATAAAATATATTATAATCTGCCACAGTTTTCCGAGTCAGGAACCTCTTCGGTTATTATTCCCCCCTGAAAATGAATAGTCGTTGATGGTAGATCGTTGGTAATCTTTTCTCAAATTTCTCTGAACGTTTCAAGATTGCAGACATTAAAATGTACATTCACTTTTCTTGCGGGAGTAAATTTTACAGATTTTTTCATTTTCTTTCATATTTTAGAAAGCAATAACAAAAACAACTTACCACAAGCACTTTTCCGTTGCTCCAATTTCTAAAAAGTTGCACAAAAAAGAATTTTCGATAGTCGAAAAAAATCCTGCTGAGGTGAATCGACGATACTTCGACGATAACGTTGTCATCGGTGATGTTTATGACGTCGATTAGTGCATTCTGTTATCGGTGATTTTTATGACATGCATTTTCACTGAAATGTATGGAGAAAAATGCAGTTCCTAACAGTTATTTATGATCCATGATATCTTATGACTGAACAAAATAGATCAATTTTTAATTCTTGATTCGAAGATACAAATACTCGTAGTTGGTATGGATGTTTGGCTGTACCCTTACATGTATCTGATTCAACACGGTATAATTACAAAAACCTTTCAAACGAGATATCCCATCATAATGCTTAAGGAGATGTTGTTTATAGAGCTCATAAACTTAAGTTCAATCCATGTCTTTACACAGTATCCGTTTGGTATGTTCTAATTGATATATTAGTCATGGCAAACATTTTATATTATCAGTATAAATCGGATTTTAACTAGACTCTTAAATTCTGCTAGTACTCTTTGGTCCGGGGTTTTTTTTTTGAGTATTTTTTCCATTGTTTTGTGTTTTATTTTGAAGGGGCTCTTCGTGCCGATCTGAGGGATCAACTAATTCCCAATTGTTTTTTAGTCTGTTTCTAAGTTGTGATAAAACACCATTGTCCCATGTTATATATAGCGTTTGGATCGAATGCTGTCAACACGTTTAACTCTGCCATTCATTTTATGTTCCTATCTCAAGTTGGGACGTTCTAATGTACTGTTCGAACTTGGTTGCCATCTGCGATAGTTGCTTTATTTTCTTTTATTGTTATCATAAATTCGACCTTTGGTTTTCACTTTGGGATATTTTATTATTATTAATGTCGGTGTCTTAAAAAGAGAGGCAAAAGATACCCGAAAGGCATTCAAACTCATCAGTCAAAAAAAACCTGACAAGTGAAGTTCAGAACGCAATGGCCACGAAAGAAACAGACAATTTTTTTTTAGAAAAAACAAAGACAAAGCAACACGAACCCCACCAAGAACGTGGGATGATCTCAGGTGCTTCGGAAGGGTAAGTAGATCCTGCTCCACATGTGGCACCAGTCGTACTGCTCATGTTAGTTCAAACCCGGTAACAATTATAATGCGGTAGGTCATTTTTGTTAAAAGGAGATTGGATTTTAATTACGACATTAGGAACCTATCTGCCATCATCTATAAAAGAGTACTTGTATCCAATAAGGGTCAACGAACTCGTAACATTTATTTGGTACCCGTAAAATGTAAGAAGGAATGATTTCAACTTCATCATTTGGAATTCTCGGTTTGATAGCTTCCTTTTGAGCAGCAACCATCAAGGAAATAATACAAACCTGGAAATACAGTATCAATTGGAAGTAATATATACTCCGTATGCAGGCGCTGTTGGAATGTTGCTATATAGAAATTAAAATTTAACAAAAGGAAAGCTAAAATCAATACATCATTGTCAATTTTTAGATGCAAGTCAACATATGAGGCAGACTTTTAACTGTATATGTTGTATCCTTTACCTCAAGTTTGTTGAGAGATAGCTGCGTTCATTTTAGTCACTAAAAGAGAGAACATCGTCTTTATAGCGGAAAGTAAAGTTAAAGGATACTGCCAAATTTTTTTCTTACTTCATAAGAAATTCACACACCCTTCAAGTAAAGTATGAAGTCTATTTTCGCTGAACTAGTATACAACTTTTAAGGGGCTAGCTGAGGTCCGCCTCTGATTGCGGGTCTTTTCTCGCAGTGGTGAATACTCATCGGGGGCCTTCGGCTGTTTTCTGCTATTTGTTCATGTTCTTGTCTCTTTGACACCATCTATCGTTTTCATTTTCAATTTGATTTTTAACATTCAACTTTCTATTGAAATTAAAATTCAGGATTTTTTTTTCTTTTTCACTGGTTAATTTTGATTTCGACAAGAGTGCACATGATGATAATCCTGATTAACCAATCATATTTAACTCAATATATCTCACGAACCAGTATCAAACCTGTCAAAATATGGTGATGGTCATACGGACATGTCACCTCAGGTAGCAATAGGAAAAAAACATATTTTCTAAACACCCTCTTTCCCTTCCTTTCTAAAAGATAATGCTTAATATTTGTGTTATGCATGTGTTTTTTATGGAAAGAAAATCTTCCATAGATTTTCAGTAGTTATAATGGTGAAATATAAATCTTTTTGGTGTCACCATGGCAACAATCTGCATTTATTTGATACAAAAAAAGGCAAAAGGGGTCTGAGAATGTCACAAGAGTCCCCTAAATTTGGTCCAAAGGAATATTTCAATCAGTTAGAGTGATATCTTGCCTGAAATCATAGACATTTATCTATCAAGATGTCCCAAAAAAAAAAATCATATGCATTTCTGCTCCTTTTTCCATAAATTTGAATTGAAAAGATCGAGCGTCAAACCTTTGATGAAAAACACGTCAATTATTTCTGGACCTATGGGCGGTACGACAAGGAAAATACGGACTGTCAAACAGAAAAATGCCATGGCCATAACTAACTTCTAACTGTGTATTGCTACCTTGCAATTATTTTCAACACGATATATGGATCATAACTCTTTCCCTCCCCATAACAGTTATTTAAAAAAAAAAGGGAGTCACAATTATTTTTCAAAGAGAAGTAAGCAAATTCGAAATAATTTACTTTGTAGTAATTTTAATAAAATAAGTACAACTTATCGATTGTACTTTATATCTTGTATTTTAGCTCGATAGACCTATCAATGAAGTCCATCCATTGACTTATAGTAGATTTGCAAACCTCCCTCTGTTGTCAGTTCTTGTGGAGTACACCCTCAGGGTCGTGGTTAATCGTGCATGTGGTCCAGAGTTTTCCGCAAGAGGCAACTATTATTTCTTTTTCTTGTTTTTTTTTTTTAAACAGTATGTATATTTATTCAAATATGTAAATGACTTGGCTGTTGAGGTCAAATTGGAATGTTGTTTCTCTATTTAAGGATTATGTACTTTTCAATTATTTCAATGTTTAACATATTGAAATTTTATTAAAAAAATCCACATCATTTCCCTTTGTATTATAATATTTGACAGTTGGATACTTGACAGAAAGGGGATTATACCGTATGCAGTGCTATATATAAGATGTTGTTATAAGTGCCAATGAAACAAACTTGATAAGAGTTTTTTTGTTCAAAGAAAACTAATCTCAAAATAGGTGTTTTCTTGTACAACTAAAAATGATCTCAAAACTGAATTGTGTCTTTTTGTCCTGTGACTTTTTGTCCGTTGTCTGTGACTTTTTGTCCTGTGACTTTCTGTCTGTGACTTTTTGTCTGTGACTTTTTGTCCGTGACTTTTTGTCCGTGACTTTTTGTCTGTGACTTTTTGTCCTGTGACTTTTTGTCCGTGACTTTTTGTCTGTGAATTTGTGTCCTGTGACTTTCTGTCCTACATTCGAGTTCAAATTGTCAGTGGTAGACATAGTCCTATATTCTTTTTGTTGATTGTGACACCATAAATTAAGACTTGTCGCCCAAATGTGTACCTGACATGAGCAACACGATGGGTGCAACATATGGAGCAATATGTTTCAGCCTTCCAAAGACCGATCACCAAATGTGCACCTGCAATGACGAATGTGATGGGTGCAACATATGGAGCAAGAAGTTTCAACCTCAAAGAGCACATGTGATCATCTTTGGGACAGTGTATCGGTGGGGCATGTGTTGTTCAGTCTGTAGTTTTCTTTGTTGGGGTATGTGTTGTTGTAGTTTCATAGATTGAAAGAGACTTTGGAACAACTAAATGCAAATAAAAAAAACCAGATACAGACCCTAAAATCATCATTCCTACTCATTTAGTGAAGTTCGTAAAGTATATTCCTCAACATTTACTTCAATAAGTGCAAGACATGTGAAAAGTTACTCATCTTGAAAGTCCAGACTACAATAAACAAGCCGAGATGTAAGTAAACCCATCCTCAGTTCACCATTAATGAATCTTTAAAATTTAAAGTTAATCACTTAAGGAAAACATGAATTATAAAATTGAGAATGGAAATGGGGCATGTGTCAAAGAGACAACAACCTGATTAAAGTGTCGACAACAGCTGAAGGCCACCAATGGGTCTTCAATGCAGGAAAAAATCCTTCATCCAGAGTCCAGAGATGGTTCTCAAAGATCTATTACATCTATACTTTGTGTCATTTGTTTTCATTTTTCTTGTGCTTCTTACAGGTCTGATAATTCAAAAAAAAATTTGTTTGTTCTATGTTTTGTTGTGAATTGTTACATCATTGCTCCAGTTTAGGTTGTATGGTTGAGTGCTCACAAATATGTTTTAACTATGCCACCTTCTTTATTTGCCTGTCCCAAGTCAGGAGCCTTTACTTCAGTTGTTGTTCTTTGCTGTGTGTTAAATTTGTTTTTTGTTTGTTTTGTCGTAAGTGATGCCTATTTTTCATTGGAATCGTTGTTACATTTTGATATTACTTTTATAGCTGACTATATGGTATGGGTTGTGTTTATTGTTGAAGGCAGTATGGTGACTAATTATAAGTTATATTTGTTTAAAACAACATTATTTGGACTTTATTTGATACATTTCCCATTGACAACCATACCACATCTCCTTACTTGAAGGATGGTAGGAGGGGTCCTGATCCCGAAATCCTGGGCTTAAAAACACGAAATTCTGAGGTCCCGAATTTGAATAAATTGAAATCCCAAATCCTGAAATTCGAAAAAAAAATCCCGGACCCCATAAGGGTCAATCCTGAAATCCTGAGCTTAAAAACACCTGATCCCGGAGTCCTGATAAAGGTCCTATTCCCCCTCTTACTTTGCATATATACCAACACTCTTAACACATTGGTAAAGTTTGAAATAATACTTCTTCCAGAATGTTGATACCAATCAGGTCTGCATTTTATTTGAAGATGAAATTTCAATTTTGTTTCTTTTGGAAGAGTCTGGATTAAAGTGTGTAGAACATAGATGAGTTATTACACATATTTACATCTGAAGGACAGCAGAGGGACAATGGTAGACCATGATATGAAGTCTGGCTTTGATTGGCATATAATCGTGTTTCATAATGCTACATTCTGAATGTATGTGTCTGTCATGAAACTGTAATTAAGTGGTTGTTGTTTGTTGCTGTGTTACATAAAATGAGAATGGAAATGGGGAATGTGCCAAAGAGACAACAACCCGACCATAGAAAAAAACAACAGCAGAAGGTCACCAACAGGTCTTCAATGTAGCGAGAAATTCCCGCACCTGGAGGCGTCCTTCAACTGGCCCCTAAACAAATATATACTAGTTCAGTGATAATGAACGCCATACTAATTTCCAAATTGTACACAAGAAACTAAAATTAAAATAAAACAAGACTAACAAAGGCCAGAGGCTCCTGACTTGGGACAGACGCAAAAATGTGGCGGGGTTAAACATGTTTGTGAGATCTCAACCCTCCCCCTATACCTCTAGCCAATGTAGAAAAGTAAACGCATAACAATACGCACATTAATATTCAGTTCAAGAGAAGTCCGAGTCTGATGTCAGAAGATGTAACCAAAGAAAATAAACAAAATGACAATAATACATAAATAACAACAGACTACTAGCAGTTAACTGACATGCCAGCTCCAGACTTCAATTAAACTGACTGAAAGATTATGATTTCATTTACATATTTGTTTTTGTTCATTTTTTGGTAAATAAATTGGGCATTAGTTTTCACATTTGAATTGTTTTATATTTGTTAGTTATGGCCTTATAAAAATGATTATGTGGTACAGGCTTTGCTAATTGTTGAAGGTTATATGTGACCTATGGTTAATTTTGTGTTAATTTTGTGTCAGTTGATCTCTTGTGAAGAGCTGTCTCATTGGCAATCATACCTATCTTCTTTTTTTATATATGACAAGTTTCCTTCAAACTTATAATGCATGGATAAATTCAAAACATTTCACATAATTTGTTCTGTTTATTCTAAGCAATTATCACAGATATATAAAATATTTGTCAGAATCAGATCTGTTTCTATCTGTCTTTGTAATAGTCATTAAAGTTCAGTCTAAGTAATAATTCCTGAAGATGAGGCTGATATCCTCTTACAGACAGTTTATATACAACTGAAATAGAAAACAATAAAAACATTATTAAAATATCATCTTGTGAATGTGAAATATACATCATTACTATTAAAATATACAAACAATATACATGGAACCAGTTGTTCAGTTGTTGTTGTTTGCTGATGTGGTTCATAAGTTTTTCTCGTTTCTATTTAGATTAGACAATTGGTTTTCCTGTTTGAATGGTTTTACATTAATCATTTTTGAGGCCCTTTAAAATCAGGTGTTCGGTGTAAGCCAAGACCCTGTGTTGAAGGCCATACTCTGACCTATAATGGTTTACTTTTTACAAATTGTGACAGGATGAAGAGGTGTCCTATTAACACTCATACCACATCTTATATCAATAGTTCATACTGGATACAAAATTATAACCCTGTGTCTACTACTCTCCCATCAGGGTTAAATATTATTGGCAAAGAAGTAAAATAGATTTTATTTGACCGTCCCATTCTAGGCAAAGAAGCAATTTCAAGCAATAATCATAAATTGTTTTTGAGATACGACGCGACATGTAAAAAAAAAAAATCCCCTTTTTTACAAAATACTCAATAAGTCAAAAATGAAATTTTGAATCATTACCAAAGAGTATACAGATCTTTCGATTAATACAACAAAGAAGTGTGTAAAGTTTTAAGCATTAATCATAAATCGTTTTTGAGATACAGCGCGACATATAAACAAGAGTGCACACGCTGAAATCTCTCGCCTTCTATACTAATCACAGTGTTTATCAATGATATAAATGATATTATGTTGATAGTCCTAAGTATAAAGCTAAGCTAAGGTCAAGGTCAGATGACACCTACCAGTTGGACATGTACACCTTACAGTCCTTCCATACACTGAATATACTAGCCCTATTGCTTATAGTATCTGAGATATGGACTTGACCACCAAATTTAACCTTGTTCACTGATCCATGAAATGAGGTCGAGGTCAAGTGAAAACTGTCTGACAGACATGAGGACCTTGAAAGGTACGAACGTATCAAATATAGTTATCCTATTACTTAAAATAAGAGAGAATTCAACATTACAAAAAATTTGAACTTTTTTTTCAAGTGGTCACTGAACCATGAAAATGAGGTCAAGGACATTGGACTTGTAACTGACGGAAACTTCATAACATGAAGCATCTATATACAAAGTATGAAGTTTTTCTATGTTCTCCATTCTGAACACATATACTCAATCACTCCTGGGAAGCTCTATTATTAGGGAAAGGAATCATAACATTTTACCTGTTCAACAATCATGATAACAAATGAACGCACAATTTTCTAAATTTAAAAATAAATGGGGATTGTGCTCATGTGAAACATATGATGCCCACGCTTGCATATCATATAAAGTTATAAAGGGATATAACTGAAGAACGGTAAAATTGACACTAACCTAATGTGTAATCAATCTGATTTGCATTGGTATAAATAAGTTAGAGAACGTAAACGGAAAGCTCAGCAATTTTTCTATTTTACTCTAGAATAGTAAAAGTGACACCCGCAAAATTCATCTGTGTTTTGTGGTACTAAGCATAGTGTATAAGTTTCATATTATATGGTTGAGGCTAACTTGAGTTGGAGAAAAGGAAACAAAAAATTTAGCAATTTTTCCATTTGTAAAGGGGCATAACTCTAGAAAGATTAAAGTGACACCACCAAATTAAAATTGTTCTGTGTTTTGTGGTAATAAGCATTGTATATCATGATCAGTAACTGCTTCATTTGTATAGGGGCATAACTCTTGAATGGTTAAAGTGAGAGAGCCAAATTCAAACTTGATCTATGTTTTGTGGTAATAAGCATTGTGTTTAATTTCTAGTAAAAGTCAACCTAAAGTTAGAGAACAAAAAACAACTTTGTGACGTATGTACGTTGAGACGGACATGGGTAAAACTTAATGCCAACACTGCTATAGAGGGGGCATAAAAAAATCCAGAATTTTAAAATACTCACCTTTGAACAAAAACACAGAATATTCTCTAAAAGCTTTGTACAGAGACACCATGTTTGCAAAGTTTGTATGTGTTAACTGTCCAGATTCTGGGTCAGTATACCATTCAGCATTAATCAGCTGAACACGGAATTTCAGAATGAGGCTGAATATGTCCTGTATTATCTTCATCACTGGACTAGCCTTCTTGTTCAGTAAGCACCTATTAATATAAATATGACAATACAGATAGATTAATGGTGTTTTTAGCTCACATGGCCCAAAGGGCCAAGTGAGCTTATGCCATCACTTGGCGTCCGTCGTCGTCCGTCGTCTGTCGTCGTCGTAAACTATTTCAAGAATCTTCTCCTCTGAAACTACTAGGCCAAATACTTCCAAACTTTAACTGAATGTTCCTTAGGGTATCTAGTTTATAAATTGTATCCGAAGTTTTGATCTATCAACAAACATGGTCGCCAGTGCTAAAAATAGAACATAGGGGTCAAATGCAGTTTTTGGCTTATACAAAATGTAACTCAAAAACCGAAGCATTTAGAGCAAATCTGACATGGGGTAAAATTAATTATCAGGTCAAGATCTATCTGCCCTGAAATTTTCAGATTAATAGGACAACCCGTTGTTGGGTTGCTGCCCCTGAATTGGAAATTTTAAGGAAATTTTGCTGTTTTTGGTTATTATCATGAATATTATTATAGGTAGAGATAAACTGTAAACAGCAAAAATGTTCAGCAAAGTAAGACCTAAAAATAAGTCAACATGACTGAAATGATCAGTTAACCCCTTTAGGAGTTATTGCCCTTTATAGTCAATTTTTAACCATTTTTCATAAATCTTAGTTATCTTTTACAAAAATCTTCTCCTCTGAAACTACTGGGCCAAATTGAACTAAACTTGGCCACAACCATCATTGGGGTATCTAGTTTGAAATTTGTGTCCGGTGACCTGGCCAACCAACTAAAATGGCCACCGTTACTTAAAATAGAACATAGGGGTCAAATGCAGTTTTTGGCTTATATCTCAAAAACTAAAGCATTTAAAGCAAATCGGACATGGGGGTAAAAATGTTCATTAGGTCAAGATCTATCAGCCCTGAAATTTTCAGATGAATCAAACAACCCATTGTTGGGTTGCTGCCACTTAATTGGTAATTTTAAGGAAATTTTGCAGATTTTGGTCATTATCTTGAATATTATTATAGATAAAGATAAACTGTAAACAGCAAAAATGATCAGCAAAGTAAGATCTACAAATAAGTTAGTATGACCAAAGTTGTCAATTAACCCCTTAAGGGGTTATTGTCCTTTAATGACAATTTTTCACAATTTGTTCATCATATTTGCCAACTTTAAAAAATCTTCTCTAAAACTACTCAACCAAATTCAACCAAACTTCATTTGAATGACCAGTAGGGTGTATAAAATAAAGTTTGTGTTTTATTTTCTATTTCGTCAAAAAACATGGCCGAAGGCATTGTTTACCAGGTGAGCGATTCAGGCTCTTGAGAGCCTCTTGTTTGTATTATAAGAATCATAATTGAGGTTATTTTTATGGAATTTATTTCTTAACTCTGCATTTCACTCACATACTTAACATAAAATCATATAGACTTATAGTCGAGAAATGTTGCATACATTATTTTTTTTCAACATGCAGATTTAATGATTTTCTAAAAAGATGTGATATGAGTGTCAATGAGACAACTCTCAATCCAAGTCACAATTTGTTAAAGTTAACCATTATAGGTCATAGTACATTCTTCAACACTGAGCCTTGGCTCACACCGAACAGCAAATTTTAGGTTTACTTTAGTTTGTGGTGACTTTAAAAAAGAGTTTGATACAAAATCAACAACAAATACCAACCTGAATATAGTTTTGTTGAGATATTCTGAATGTATTCTGTGTAAATCATCCAGATCCTTGACGTCCGTCGTCAGAGATTCAGTGAACTCCTTCCATGATACATGTATTATCTGACTGGCAACGTACCCCTGCATCACCTTCACAAAATGCTGCATCTCTTGCCTGAAATAGAATTAAATGGGCATGAGTGAAAATGCTCCTCAAAGATAACAAGCTCTAAATTCTGTACTCCAGATACACATTTTGTTTTCAAAAGACTTATCCAAGATGCTTGTATAAAAAAATCAAGAACCAAAGTACAAAATTAAAGAGGCCCTGTAGTTCTAAAAAGTTTTGATAATGTGTTGTTTGAGCATGATCCAATTTTTAAATTAATTTATTTTTATTAGATATCCTTTTTAATGCTCTGACTTTTAATGTAAATTATATAGAAAAAGCAGGAAGTCAAGTCATTTAAATATGACAATTTGGTTTGATATAATTGGGTTGACAATGTTTTGACATCGCCTATTGTTGTAAAATATTAACCCTTTAGGCCAGGTGAGCTAATCATGAGTTAAATAAAAAGTAAAATCACAATAATACTAAACTCTAAGGAAAATTCATAACGGAAAGTTCCTAATCAAATGGCAAAATCAATAGCTCAAACACATCAAACGAATGGATAACAACTGTCATAACATCAAACGAATGGATAACAACTGTCATAACATCAAACGAATGGATAACAACTGTCATAACATCAAACGAATGGATAACAACTGTCATAACATCAAACGAATGGATAACAACTGTCATAACATCAAACGAATGGATAACAACTGTCATAACATCAAACGAATGGATAACAACTGTCATAACATCAAACGAATGGATAACAACTGTCATAACATCAAACGAATGGATAACAACTGTCATAACATCAAACGAATGGATAACAACTGTCATATAAATAACATACCTGTATAACTGTAGCTGTCTAAACTGGACACTGTTACCTGCCTTGTGAATAATTGCTGCAAAGAAAATTCTTGATTACTGTTAACTTTACAAATATTTGCTCTGTTAGGTTTTTTTTGTTGGGTTCCATGTCATTTTTCTTTTTGCCAAGGTGCTGTCCAATTATTTATAAAATGGCTGTTTTTGATGGCACCTTTTTAACTTCTCCCATTTCTCAATTAAAAATGTTGTTTTTTTTCAATTTTGTCTGAAACCAGCGATTTAACATTGTGCTACAATCAATCAAAGAACTTACACAGGGATTTTACATTTCCTGAAAATCTTTAGAAGCCACAGCATTACAAAACTAGAGGCTCTAAAGAGCCTGTGTCGCTCACCTTGGTCTATGTGCATATTAAACAAAGGACACAAATGGATTCATGACAAAATTGTATTTTGGTGATGGTGATGTGTTTGAAGTTCTTACTTTACTGAACGATTTTGCTTCTTACAATTATATCTATAATGAACTTTGCCCATTAGTAACAGAGAACTATATTTGGTAAAAATTTACATATATTTACCAAATTAATGAAAATTGTTAAAAATTGACTATAAAGGGCAATAACTCCTTAAGGGGTCAATTGACCATTTAGGTCATGTTGACTTATTTGTAGATCTTACTTTGCTGAACATTATTGCTGTTTACAGTTTATCGCTATCTGTAATAGTATTCAAGATAACCAAAAACGGCAAAATTTCTTTAAAAATTACCAATTGGAGGGCAGCAACCCAACAACCAGTTGTCCAATTCATCTGAAAAATTCAGGGCAGATAGATATTGACTTGATTAACAATTTAACTTCTTGTCAGATTTGCTCTAGATGCTTTGAATTCATAGTTATAAGCCAAAAACTGCATTTTACCCCTATGTTCTATTTTTAGCCGTGGCGGCCATCTTGGTTGAATGGCCAGGTCATCGGACACATTTTTCAAACTAGATACCCCAAAGATGATTGTGGCCTAGTAGTTTCAGTGGAGATTTTGTAAAAGATTACTTAGATTTATGAAAAATGGTTAAAAATTGACTATAAAGGGCAATAACTCCTAAAGGGGTCAACTGACCATTTTGGTCATGTTGACTTATTTGTAGATCTTACTTTGCTGAACATTATTGCTGTTTACAATTTATCTCTATCTATAATAATATTCAAGATAATAACCAAAAACAGCAAAATTTCCTCAAAATTACCAATTCAGGGGCAGCAACCCAACAACCGATTGACCGATTCATCTGAAAATTTCAGGGCAGATAGATCTTGACCTGATAAACATTTTTATCCCATGTCAGATTTCCTCAAAATGCTTTGGTTTTTGAGTTATAAGCCAAAAACTGCATTTTACCCCTATGTTCTATTTTTAGCGGTGGCGGCCATCTTGGTTGGTTGACCAGGTCACGCCACACATTTTTTAAACTAGATACCCCAAAGATGATTGTGGCCAAGTTTGGATTAATTTGGCCCAGTAGTTTCAGAGGAGAAGATTTTTGTAAAAGATTACTTTAATTAACGAAAAATGGTTAAAAATTGACTATAAAGGGCAATAACTCCTAAACGGGTCAACTGACCATTTTGGTCATGTTGACTTATTTGTAGATCTTACTTTGCTGAACATTATTGCTGTTTACAGTTTATCTCTATCTATAATAATATTCAAGATAATAACCAAAAACAGCAAAATTTCCTCAAAATTACCAATTCAGGGGCAGCAACCCAACAACCGATTGACCGATTCATCTGAAAATTTCAGGGCAGATAGATCTAGACCTGATAAACATTTTTACCCCATGTCAGATTTGCTCTAAATGCTTTGGTTTTTGAGTTATAAGCCAAAAACTGCATTTTACCCCTATGTTCTATTTTTAGCCGTGGCGGCCATCTTGGTTGGTTGACCGGGTCACGCCACACATTTTTTAAACTAGATACCCCAATGATGATTGTGGACAAGTTTGGTTTGATTTGGCCCAGTAGTTTCAGAGGAGAAGATTTTTGTAAAAGTTAACGACGACGGACGACGACGACGACGGACGACGGACGACGGACGACGGACGCCAAGTGATGAGAAAAGCTCACTTGGCCCTTCGGGCCAGGTGAGCTAACAAACGAAAGGAGTAGGTTCAGTAAGCCACCCTTTTTGGCCCGAAAATATAGCAGTTTTACCAAATTGTTAAAATGTAAACTTTTAGTTATTCATTGGAAATTAAAGTGTTTCTGCTACATAAATATGGGCTGTTTTTCGTCAATACAATGCACATATATCGGGTACTAGCATCATTAAGTCATGCTAAATTACTGAAATCTTCACAATTTTAGCATTTCAGTTTAATTTTAAACGGTTTCTGTCTTAAATGAAAGTGGCCGCATTCCTGTTCATTTTTAATATTGAAATGTAACTTGTATTTTATGATAATACATAACGTATATAAAGGTTGTGGATGAACACGGATGCCACCACTTTCATTTTTGACAAAAACCATCTGAAAAGTGACATTTTGGGGCATATTTAATAGATTTTTCATATCTAAGCTAGAATCGGAGCGTTTTTAATGAGTAAATCATTTAAAATCTTTCACATAAACTTATTGAATCAACTGAAATAGACACTTAAGTGTTTAAGAAGTGTCTAAAATCTTTCGTCAGATAAACTTGAAATTTGAGGCCAATATCGGCCCTTACAGGACCTACTCCTTTGATAAAGAACAATGTTTGTTAATACCAATATAAATCTTCTTCATCACTTATTCTATTTGTCCTGACAATGCATGAAACATTTGCTACTGTTCATTAAGCAAACAATAGTCAATCAATCTTACGTCTGTTTGTGGATTTCAGATGTAATAGGATGGGAGATAATTACAAACAATATTAATTTACCTCCCCTTTTTAGTCTGTGCCACACGTCTTTAAGACTCCACACAATTCTTTTGAGTTGTAACATGAAGGAGAATACCTTACTGTACTTGCATATCAAACTGTCTGTGATCACAATATTTAATGGCCATACAACCTGGAAAAGATAATGAAATAGTTCAGAATGGTAATACTCTTGGCCTAGTATTAGAAAAAAATGTTGTTAAGAGCCACTTTCAGCGACGTTGGCTATATTATGGCAATAGACTTCCTAACTTCAGCTGGAAAAATGGGAATCCAAAATTTGTAAATTAAAATTAGTGTCAAACACACTCATATGAAAAGAGAAACCAATCTATAAAATAATTTTGCATTAAGTTTTTTAGACTTTTTATAAAGTTGAAATTTATTTACAGTACATGTCTTAGTTTCCTCAAACAAGCAAAGAACAAGAATGTGTCCCGGGTACATGGATGCCCCACTCGCACTATCTTTTTCTATGTTCAGTTGACTGCGTGAAATTGAGGTAAAAACTCTTATGTGGCATTGAAATTAGAAAGATCATATCATAAGGAACATGTGTACTAATTTACAAGTTGACTGGACTTTAACTTCATCAAAAACTACCTTGACCAAAAACTTTAACCTGAAGCGGGACAGACGAACGGATGGACGGACAAATGAACAGACCAGAAAACATAATACCCCTCTACAAGTGTAGGTGGGGTATAAAAATGTGTCTAATTAAGCATACATGATAGATTATAAATGTCTAAAAATATTATTATCATTTGTAATCAGTAAAACTTTTTAAAACATTTTCATTCTTTTTCAATAGGTCAATGAGTCACTGGTTATTTTTTCAGAAAAGTTTCTTCATAAATCTAGCACTATTAAAGGTAACTAACTCTGCTTGTTCTTTGAATATTTTCCATAACATATTTATCTATTTCAAACTTACCTACATATAAGCAGATTTATCGGTAATTCATATATTTTCCCTTTGATCTTACTGCCTAATATTTTCTAGTATCAACATACTGGCTGTATCACTGAAAATATTAGGCAATACATTGTGTGACGTCATAATTACCGTTAAACAGAATAATAGGTAGATTGGTTTTTGATACTGACTATATCATGTGGAATATCTTAACTCGCCCTAACGGGTTCGTCTAGATATTCCACATGATATAGTCAGTATCAAAAACGAAACTACCTATAATTATATATATATTGTAAGAAATGAAAGCCTACCTTATATCTCAATTCTAAACAATCTAGAGTATCATGTGCTGTAAAAATAGAAAGTATATTATAATATATAAATATCAGTTAGCTGATTGAAATAACTTCCAACTACTATCGATTAGTTTATGTTTTTAGATACCAATCTTCATGGATGAGGGTCTGGATTGGGGGGGGGGGTCTGTTATTCTGTAAACATTTAATTTTTACCCCTTTTTTCTCTAATCTTCATTTTTTAAGGGCATTATTTTTTAATCATTTAACCCCATCCAAACCCTCATGGATCGTGGAAACCTTGTTTTTCTGTGGATATTTAAATTTTGTAGTAGTCAAATTCTGCATACAATACGATAAGGAATTGGAATATCCTTTAACACTTAAAATATCTGATTCACCTATAACAAAGAAAATAAGTCTTCAACCAATAATGAATCATTGGTATCCATAGAAGCCACATTCTAATGCACCATTTTGTTTGATTAATGTGACCAATTTTCATGGCATCAATTCACAATGTATAGTCACAGTAAACTTAATTTGCAACCATCAATTCACCAATTGATGCTGTCAGAGCTTAAAATACAATACAGTTATCTCCTAATAGTAAATCTGATGATCCATAAAATTACAGGGAGGTATGCAAGTAATAAATAGAACAATCAAAATTACAGGGAGGTATGCAAGTAATAAATAGAACAATCAAAATTGCAGGGAGGTATGCAAGAAATAAATAGAACAATCAAAATTACAGGGAGGTATGCAAGTAACAAATAGAACAATCCAAATTACAGGGAGGTATGCAAGTAACAAATAGAACAATTTACACATTTGAATCCATGGTATTTTATAGACTGAAACACACCTGTTTGTTGTAGAACCTGTGGAACATATTTTATAGCAAAACTCAGATTATCTGCATAAACATCATCAGCATGCATAGAAGATCTAAGTGATTTGGTCAGGACACCATTCAAAAATACTGGGTTCAGCATCTCTCTTGGTTTGGGGTTTGATGACAGCTGAAATCATACAAAATAAATATCATGAAGTCACTATATAATATAAATACTGTAAAAGCAGAAATTTTCATGGAGGATTTAATTTAATTTATTTCGTGGAAAGATTATATCCACAAAATAAAACCTCCCACGGAAATTTAATCTACATATAACATCACTTCCATTTACTGGAAACCACAAAATTAAATCCCATCAAATCTTATATAGACACAAAACCACAAAATGTTAAACCCACGAAAATTAGTGTTTCTACTGTGACAGCATATAAATTTTTCTGCACATTCATACAATTTCCTTCATTTTAACGATGCAGTTATATCAGGTTTAGAAGTTTTTGTCAAATGTTCAGACTCATTGGTTTTTTTCCTATGATACAGGGTAAAATATTTTGCCCATATCACCAACTTTTCTTTTCATATAAGACTTCAATAGCTCATAAAGGAAGGTTTTTTTTTAATTTAAGCAGATTCTAGATTTCTTTTCTAATGATTTAAAATCCAAATAATGCCAATGCTAAATATAAGGTAAAAGTCTGAGTCAGCATTTTCCTGCCATTTAAAAAAAATGAAATTTCTCAAAAAAGGAGAAGTTTCATGACCTTTTAATTTTTTTAATGCCTATTTTGTTCCTTAACTAAAGGTCTTCTGATTTACCTTATCAAACAGTAAATCACTAAAAAATTGTGAAAAGTCGCCATCCCCCATCAATAAATATCTTCTCAGAGCCTGGAAATGTTCTTCTATCTGGAGTTCTACTGTGAAATAATCTATAACACTCTTGTTTACTAGGGAAATTCTGAAATATACAGAAACATTGGAATATTAAATGAATTCACACACATATATATATATAGATATGTCTATTATATATTATATGTTTTATTCTAATATGACGTGCTTCTTTCGCTTTGTAAACAACACCGTAATAAAATTCTCGATATATCTATACTTAGCGCAGACTCCAAGATGTACACAAATGGCTGTTTAAATATGCCTCCCACGTAAATCCACACGTATCGTAACCTATGTGTAAACGGTTGTGGATTTCGCTGTGTCAACAATTACAATTGAATAAAACCCTACAGAACATTTATTCTGATTCTGACGCATAACAAAAAGAATTTACACATTAGAGAACGGAAAAATGGACAAAAACAAAATAAATTAAAATTCCGCGAAATTCCAGTAATGATTTTGGCGCATTAACGTCATTTCAAAACATGATGTCAAACAAATGAAAACGTCAAAGCTGAAGGTTTTTCTATTGCGTTTACCTTCTAAACTCGGATACAATTGCATTAAAATAAAGTATTGAGGTAGGTGTTGCTTGTTTTCTGTTCTATTGCATTATTCGCACATTTACTAATTTCAGCAAGTCAACATGGCGGCTCCTTGGTTACAACATGTCAACAATGAATTTAACGGTAGCTTACGATAAAAAATGTAAAATTTAAAATTGCAAATGTTGGGTTTACTGAGAAGTAAAAAAAGTAATTACATTTTTTTTTCTAGCGGTTAGTTAAGAAATCATTCATGCAGGTTTATTAGATTTGTTTTACATTTATCGAACAGTGGGTAAAATAGAACAGCCACAAATCTATGGCTTCCATGAATTATTTTTAATCAAAGTTGTACAAAAATCGAAAATATAAAAATGTATATTTATAGTTGACATGTGTTTGGTTACTTATAGTAAGGTCGGTTCGATTGGGATATTGAGTTCATGCACGAGTGAACTCAGGTGGTTTAAAGTCATTCAAGCCATTGCAGTCAAAGTGTACAATAGCATTTTGCCAAATAAATAATATTATTAAATATATTATAATACATTTTCAGATTTTTAGACCACTAGTATGGGGAATCCAGTACAAGCTGCTTAATACCAGTGTATTTATATGAACTTTCCACAATATTATACTCATAATTATAATAAACTGTTATCACAGAGATACATTGTATGTGTTGTTTTTTGTAATTTTGATAACAAATAATCTCCATGGTAATGAAATGTGCCAATACTAATACAACTGCATACCAAATATATTTGACTTACCACTAGTGGTTCACCATAAACTAGACCTAATCACAAACTAATACATTGTTGACACCGTAGCCAGAAACAGCATACCTTTGTCTCGCTTTTTGACTCCATCAAGCGAGACAATAAAATGTGCTCTTGTCTCTGCAAGTGGCGTCTCCCATGGAATAGTTTGTGGTTATTTGATAAATATTTTATGTTTGTTTTTAAAAGTTACAAATTAGAATTTAACTAGGACAGGTACCTCGAAATCTTGACTTAGGTGATTTTTTTAAAGAGAAAATGTATGGGAAATTATGCAATTGCCTCCGATGTTAGTACCTTGAATGTTTAAATGGAGCAAATCTCAATGATATGAAGATCTTTTTTGATGATTAAAAAACTCTTCTGCTCTTTTATGTGTAGTAGATCAGGGGTTCATAAAAAATCAAGCCAGGTTGATGAAAATGTGCATTCAATTTTAGTTACAAGGGCAGGTGATTTATAACTTTCAATAATTAGCTTCCATCTTTTTTTTTTTTTTTTTTACAAATAATGTTTTTTTGACAAAAATTGGTCCATTTGAACACTTTTATCTACTGTCTGTTGGCTAATCAAGTAGAAATCTTATAATGTGAACGCTGAACAAATTATGAAACAGACAGAAATACGTTGACTTACTGTGATCTGAGAGGCTTTGTTACAGAATGCTTAAATAGTTCAGGTAAGGGCATGTATTTATAGATGTCCACATTTGACCGTAAATTGATTCCGTAATCTCCAAATCCACCGTACAACGTAGAAACAGACGATGACAACAAATCCACAGCTGGTTCATGCTCTGGAATAGATTTATTCAAAATTTATAAAGTTGTAAAAGTAGAAGAAAAAACTTATTTTCATGCATATATATATATATGAGCTATGTCAGATGAAAATTGACCTTATAAAAGTGCATGTATATATGTACATGTACATACTTTAGTTGATCTTGGAACATTCAAATATGTATGCAAAATTAGGTCAAATCACTAAATGAAACACCAATGAAATACAATTTTTGCTCAAGACACCAAAACTGGTATCCACTAAAGTAAATCAATCAACAGTAACAGTAAGTAAGCTAAGGTGGTACCTAACACTACAGGGAGATAACTCTGTAAAGCCAGCTAAACGTTTTAATTACATTGTGTTGTAAACAGAATATTAAGCTTCTCAATGATCAAAATAAGTGTTTGTCAAACTGTTATATAACCAGTGTAATTTTTCTGATAAAACGGTTGGTTCAAATTTTTTAGAATTTTTAAATTTTTGTCAAAAGATCAAAGTAAATACTTTATCAAAATTTCAAGAAAAATAAACGAGCCAAATTAATTTTAGTTAAAGTGATGGGTACCACCTTAAGCAGCACATATTTAGGAGTAATTTTTTCCACATTGGGATATCAGAGTACTGCTAAATAGTACTTTATAATTAAGTTTTAAGTTATAGTTCTATCAACAAATAAATTACCTAAATGGTCAAACTGGTCCTCATAAGTGAATTTCTCTAAAACCTGCACTTCTGTAAAAACTACAGTAAAACCTTTTGTGTCTGAAAAAACAAAAAAACAAAACTACAGTAAAACCTTTTGTGTCTGAAAAAACAAAAAAAACAAAACTACAGTAAAACCTTTTGTGTCTGAAAAAACAAAAAAAACACAAAACTACAGTAAAACCTTTTGTGTCTGAATAAACAAAAAAACAAAACTACAGTAAAACCTTTTGTGTCTGGAAAAACAAAAACAATCAAATCAATAGTAAAGATAGTTTTCATCTTTGTTGGTATTTTAAAATAACATGTTGTTTGTTGCTTTGATCATATATGTTGTTTGTTTATTGTTTAGTACAGGTCTTGCATTGTTCTGCTGCACCACTGTACCAGAATTAAGGGGGCAATGTTGGGCCCCCACTTACATATTAACCCTAAAATATTCTGTATGTGCCTTTCCAAAGTCAGGAGCCTGTAATTTAGTGGTTTTCGATTGTTGCTGAGTTATATCATATAATTTTTTTTCTATTTTAAACCTAAAAATACAATGAAATAGAAGATTTTGTAAAACTTTAATTAATCAGTCTCTTAACATACAATTTTTTCCCTGATGAATTAGTTTGCTGAACATTATAGACTATAGAATCTTAAAAATCTGGTTTGAAATAATCTATTGTAGATAATAAGTTTAACCAAACAAGTGAAACTGCGAGCTACTGCTCACTGATGATACCCCCGCCGCAAGTGGATAATATTAATAGTGTAAAAATATGCAAGTGTCTGAAAACGCATCACACGGTATAGCTGACTTATAAAAATCCTGAAACCAAATTTCAGAAATCCTTGTATTGTAGTTCCTGAGAAAAATGTGACGAAAATTTTTAACTTGGTTATCATGTGTAAAATCATACAAGTGTTCGGTAAACAGGAAGTAGTCGAGTGATGAATCTGAAAACGCATCACACGGTATAGCTGACTTATATAAATCCTGAAACCAAATTTCAAAAATCCTTGTATTGTAGTTCCTGAGAAAAATGTGACGAAAATTTTCAACTTGGCTATCATGTGTAAAATCAGACAAGTGTTCGGTAAACAGGAAGTTGTCAAGTGATGAATCTGAAAATGCATCACACGGTATGGCTGACATATATAAATGTTGATACCAAATTACAGAAAGGGTGGATGTGTAGTTCCTGAGAAAAATGTGACGAAAGTTTCATGGGACGGACCGACTGACGGACGGACTGACAGACAGAGGTAAAACAGTATACCCCCCCTTATTTAAAGCGGGGGTATAATTAATTCTGAGAATACTTTTTTCCCATTAGGCTCTTTTAAGCCATTCAAAGAAATCTGAATCGTTATTTTGTTTGATAGAAGTATTCATATAAGACCATATTCGATTTCTCATATTCAAAGATTTATATTTGCTTTAATTTTCTACTTGCAAAATTTATTAAAATAAATTACTCAAGACCAAGATGCCCTAAAAAAATCTTTGTAAAAAAACACCTCATTACTATTACAAGCATATATTTGTGAGTAGGAAATTCTTGTGATGTCAAGGGCTAATAATGAACCCTATTAAGTTTTGCATTATCTCTAAGATTATTCTTGCTAAAGGTATCTTTACCATAGATTTTCCTTCTTTTTATAAAACTAGTGTTAAAATAAATAGAGAATTGAATTGACTGTGAAAAACAAAATAAGTTACCACATGTTTAATTTCAGTGGTCCTTTAACCATGTAAACACAATTGGTTACCAATGGTTTGATTTCAGAAGTAAATTGTTCATAAACAAAATAGTAACCCCCTCATTTGTATAATATGCAAATTACCTGTTTCGTCATATGACCTGTTATGTTTATCTCCATACAACAGTTTCTGTACAGTTGAGTCTGAAGAATGGCCGTATACATTAATGGACTTAAACTTCTCCAATCTCAGGGCATCATGGTCAATCATTTCCGATTCCTTCGTTGCCCACATCTGTTCAGATTTTTTAATTCTCAGTCTTTTAATAACAGAAGGCTCAGACTCTTTAGAGGCATACATGTTTTTACTTATCCTTATTCTTGGCTTAATGCCAAAATCTCTGAGCTCCGATTCCAATGAAGCATGAAAATGCAACGAGCGTTTTAATTTTGGCGCTGCTATTTCAACTGAATCTAGTTTCGTCATTTGAGATGGATGACCAAAGACACTTTGCTTTTTAATTTTCCATACAGCAGCTTCTGATTCTGTATTAGAATCCATGTCTTTATTTCTCTTTAATTTTGGAAAGTTTGTTTCTTGTACATTTGTCGACTCCATCGTGGATGACATCATAAGATTGGGTTTTATATGAGGACGGATTTTATCATCGTTTGATTCTGTTTCTTTCGTAGCATGCATATCTTCCCGTACTTTTATATGACTCTTATACTCTGCTTCCTGCTGAGATTCTTTGGTAGCATGCATTTCTCCGACCAGCCTGACAGAATATTTATCTTTCTCAACTCCTTCCGTTTCTTTAGTAGCGTTAGCATGCTGGTATGTCTGAATACCAGATCGACTATCAATTTCTTCCGTTTCAGCACTGGCAGAGAAAGAATCATTCAATTTTATTCCTGTTTTAACTCTTGGTGAAGGCAGACGTTTCATTCTTGGTGTTGAAGGCCTTCCTGCTGTTTGTAACTGTTTTGATGGAGATCTTTCTTCATCAAGATTTTCAAATACACTTTCTTCACTATGGTAAAAAAAAATATATTATTCAGTAAAATGAAACTTGACAAACAATCTATTGAGGCCTATTGTTGATTATATATTTTCGTAAATTTTTTTGAGGTTACTCATTTAAAATAATCTGATAATATTCAACATATTTTGTAAATATTTGAATATAAAGAACCAATTACAGCAGATTCCACTGACTGTGTAGCGAAAGGTAATATCGTTGGTTAGCTTGCTTGTTAGCTGAACCGTGAAGTCGTTATAAGGTCAGGTATACTACCCTCCTTTCCAAGTAGCATAGTCCAACAGACAGATCTATTGATTTTCTGTCAGATTAGTCTATTCTTAAAGTAGGGTTGTTTACCTTACCTTACAATGACTTCATGGTTCAGCTAACAAGCAAGCTAACCAAATATTTTACCTTTGGCTACACACTCAATGGAATCCGCTGTAAGGGGTTTGTGTTGCTTAGTCTTTAGTTTTCTATGTTGTGTCTTGTGTACTATTATTTGTCTGTTTGTCTTTTTCTTTTTCAGCCATGGCGTTGTCAGTTTATTTTTTATCTATGAGTTTGACTGTCCTTCTGGTATCTTTCATCCCTCTTTTAAGGCACTTTCTGATATATAAACCAAGTCATGCAAACTTAGAATAAAATGTTTATCTACATCTTTTTGAATTCACGACTTCAGTGGTGGATCCAGAAATTTTCATAAGTGGGGGCCCACTGACTGCCTAAGAAGTAGCCCCCTCCAGTTACACTTCAGTGATTCCCAATATAAGCAACCAAATTTTTTCCAAAAAAGGGGGGGCCCGGGACCCCTGCCCCCCTCCCCTTAATCGGCCTCTGGCCTTCATAATCTGATGAATTAAAGAAAATCAAACTCAGATAGACAACAAAGGTAATAAAGTCTGATTGGTCCACAGAAGAACTAATGGATAGGCTACATGTATTGCTGACACTGAGTGTATAATCCACTTCAATAAAATTCAAAAATTTCAGTTACTTGTACTGGAATTAATTTTTTTCCGATATCAAAGTCAAGGCTTATATGTATATTATACACATCTTTCTGTAATTGTATCTTTTCTTATTCATTTTCTATTTAATTCCTTCATGTACATTTATTTCAACAGTAATACTAAATATACTTGGAAGGAAGAAAGGGTTACATAGTGCTTTATTTCTTCCTGGAAAAAAATGTATATATTGGTGGAAAATTAAAATTTTATCTGTCCATGCTCTCGTGTACATTGTAACATATTTCTATATAAGTAAATTTCAGCTATGAACATATGTAATAAGGTTAACCTCAGAGACTTTGTACATTTTAAATCTTTCCTTCCCCTTCCTCCCTATCTCAAATTTTATCTTTTTCACAATTTTAGCTTACTCTGCCAGTTCATCTTTTGCCCAATCAGGCATCTGTACACCTCCCTTTACTGCCCACTTAGGCAAAGTCCTATCCCCAACAACTATAGGTTTTTGACTTGATAATCCTTTATCTGCCCAGGCTGGTAAGGCAACTGTATCAGGAAAATCTTCTGCTTTCTAAAAATAGTATAGCAATATATAGTTCTAGCCATTTGATATGATTTAATTTCACGGTTTTCAAATTTACTTGATGTAGTTTAATATGGAAAGATCCAAGTTTTACATGACTATTTATATTCATGTTATTTTTCTACTCTGGATAGTAGTGAAAATAAATCGCACAGGAAAATTAGTTGGTTTACAGTAATAATTTTAATTTCTTTTTACTATAAGAACATTGTTTAAATACAGTACATCATATTTCATCAATATCATCATACCAATGAACAAAACACCAATCCCTGTACTTCAATCAATATAACATAAATTGTCCTGATGATGCATTACTAGTAACAAAACATTGATCTATATAGTCTAATTTGAAAAGCAGTGAGGTCGTTTCTTTTTTATATTTCTTTATCAAAATCTACTTAAGGCATGACTGTATTATTTTTTCTGTCTATGAAGGAAAAACATCAAAAATGTGGTGCACACTGAATAACCGGCGTAGTGGGTTATGTTAAAGTGTGCACCACATTTTTAAAGTTATTTCCAATAGACAGAAAAAAATATTACAGTCATTTCTTATAATTTGATTCTAAATTCCATTTTATACGGGAGTAAACCATGAAAAAATGTTGATGACGTCACGGTCACATGACAAAATTATATCTATGAGCTGATAAACACAACAACATCATCCAATCAGAAGACACGTTACATCCAAAATTAAATTATTTGAATTTAAACAGACCTTAGGTTCTGGATTAGCCTCCATTTCTGTTGACCAGTGAGTGTTATCATGTTGTAGAAAGTTGATTCTGTTCAGATCTAATTTAGCTCGTCTGACCCGCCATAATGCTTTCTGTTCTCTAAAGGCAGCTTCTTCTGTAAGCTTGCTGTAGTATTCTTCTATTTCTTCTCTGAAATAATAATAA
The DNA here is from genome assembly GCF_963676685.1 of Mytilus edulis. NCBI lineage: Eukaryota > Metazoa > Mollusca > Bivalvia > Mytilida > Mytilidae > Mytilus > Mytilus edulis. The sequence continues at coordinate 49,177,977 of NC_092355.1, read as the reverse complement.
AATATTTCAAAAGCTAGAATATATCCACTTCAAGAAATCAGACCGGAATCATTTTGAGCATTAGGTAAAACCTGACTTAAACTAACGGAACACCAGTAATGAGCCAAAACCTGTTTTGTAAGACTATTCATGTTTGATGAGAACACTTTTTTGCTTTCCCTTAAGTGGTCTCTTAAAACAGGGTTCACAGTAGTTACAATATATATGGACACAGAGAATAGTATATATCATACTAAATTTCATTTGCAACTTCACAATTTCATAAACTGTATTAGGAATTTTGGTCCTCAATGCTCTTCAACTTCGTACTTTATTTGGCCTTTTTAACTTTTTTGGATTCGAGTGTCACTGTTGAGTCTTTTGTAGACGAAACGTGCGTCTGGCCTATATACAAAATTTAGTCCTGGTATCTATGATGAGTTTATTTAAAAGTTGTATTGTGTACTGTTACCTGCAGAAATGTGTAATGAGTAAAACTACAAGGAGATAACTATGTAAAATTCAGCTGAAAGTTTTAATAATCATGTGCTACTATTAAGGAAATATTTAGCTTCTCAATGATCAAAATTAGTGTTTGTCAAACTTCTATGTATTCAATGATATTTTTCGGTGGTTCAAGTTTTTTGAAGGGGGTCCCATTGGGGGGTTCTGATCCCGGATTCCGCTTACTGATTTCTTAGATTCCTGTATCCCGCTTACACTATGTACGTAAGCAATTCTCATTTTTTTGTAATTTTCCGTGTCCTGCTAGACTTGAATTCCTGTTTTCACGGCATAATAATTGGACTTTCACGCGTCACGCTTATAAAAAATCGGCAATTCCACGTCACGCTTAAGACCCCAATGAGACCCATTTTGAAGTTTTTATTTTTTGTCAAAGTAAAAGTAAAAAATTTGCCTAAATTCTATGAAAATTAAACATGCCTTATTTATCTTTCTACAAGGTGTTTCCCCTTAAAGGTCATTCAACATATTGAAAGTATTATATTCAATATAATCAAAGTACAGCCAACCAAGAAGTAGATGTCTGACAGATAAAAAAAACCTCACACATAACAACTTCTAACTGCAATTTTGTTTAGTAGTAGCTGAGAAAGGGCACCTCTTCATGGTGTTTTTGATTATGTGATTACTTAGCCATTTTTAAAGTGATTATTTTATTACCAGACACAATATTTCATGATCATTTGATAATAAAGGACTGCATTTTTTATTATCTTGTTAATAAATGACTGTGATTATATCGACAAAAATCTTTTTGATTATGTGATTACTTGGAGACCTTCATGAGAGTCCTCAAAAGTCAGTGTGACAGAAATCTTTGACAAACAGATAAAAATACTGAGAATTAGGATGAATGCAACATTTAACTGTCTGCACCTACTTTGCTTTCTTTTCCAGTTGTATCTCTTTCTCTGTGAGGGCTTCTTCTGCTCTTGTTACCCTGGCAATAAACTGTCTATCTTCCTCCTTGTTTGCCTCCTTTACAGATGCTCTTCTCTGTAAAGATAAAATAATGTCCTTCACCAGTAATGGTTCTGTTTTCAAAAGGTCTTTAAATTCAAAAAAACACAATCAAATATTTAAATTTGTGCAATCTTTTTCAGCAAGAGACTTTTAAGTTCTAATAGAATTAAGAAGTGGTTTTAGTGCCAATGACACAACTCTCCGTCCCGCTAACATGGTATAAAAAGTCAACAATGATAAGTCAAAGTATGGTCTTCAACAAGGAGCCTTTGCTCACACCAAACAAAGCTATTAAATGAATCAAATCTACTCATGAAGTCACGATAGGAAATAGAAGAAACCCAGAAAATTTGACTTCATAATTAAATTTTGATCAATCATTTGCTGAGAACATATATTTTACCAGTGAGGAGAAATATTCTTCTCAAACCAATTAAGAAGTGTAAAAATTAGAGAATATGTCAGTGAACAGGGTTTGTTCTCACTCAGGTATATTTTTCTTTCGACCTAAGCCTCCTTTTGGTAGTCAACTACTGCCCACTAAAATCTAAAACTATTGATAAAAAAAATTATTTTATCATGGTATTTACTTAATTGTATGCATAAGTTTTATGATGCAGAAACAATATAAAAGGAGAATGAGTTTATGGGCCACAGATGCCTGTGCTCATTAATACAGGCCAACTTCCACATACAAATCAAAGGTTCACACAGTTAAGAACCTCTTGATTTAGACATTTTTTTCCATTTTTAAATGGGCATAACTCAAGAACTGTGATTAAACACCATCAAAGCAGCATGAAATCAAGAAATGATAAGAACAAGAGATACAGACTTAAGATCCTACCTGTAAATCTGTCTTCATTTGATCTTTCAAAAATTCAAATTGTTTTCTTTTCCTTGCATCTACTTTTTTCTTTACAGCAAGAACTTTCTCTGCAAATAAATGTTGTATTCATTATAAATGTGCAAATGCTGTTAATTCTGTGCACTTTATCAATTCAAATAATTAAAGAAAATTTGGATCTTTGAAAACTGAATTTATTTAGTCACATGGTATAAATATCTGGTATGTCTAAAAAAAAAAAAGACAACATTTCTTGGCATGACAGGGGTTATGTTCTTCTCATATATGTTATGATGGTATGATACTGAAAGCCTAAAGGGAGGGATCCTGTCTGATATTCATATGATGAAGACATAATCTTTCTATCAGTATAATTTAGGTCTGGAGCTGGCATGTCAGTTAACTACTAGTAGTCTTTTGTTATTTATGTATTATTGTCATTTTGTTTATTTTCTTTTGTTACATCTTCTGACATAGGACTCTGACTTCTCTTGAACTAAATTTAATGTGCATATTGTTATGCGTTTACTTTTCTACATTGGCTAGAGGTATAGGGGGAGGGTTGAGATTTCATACACATGTTTAACCCAGTCACATTTGCATCTGGCCTTTGTTAGTCTTGTATAGTCTTTTATTTTAGTTTCTTGTGTATAATTTGGAGTTTAGTATGACGTCCATTATCACTGAACTTGTATATATATTTGTTTGGGGGCCAGCTGAAGGACACCTCTGGGTGCGGGAATTTGCTACATTGAAGACCTATTGGTGACCTTCTGCTGTTGTCTGTTCTATGGTTGGGTTGTTGTCTCTTTGACACATTCCCCATTTCCATTCTCAATTTTATTTAATTCTAATCTGACAGCCATTATTACAGTTTTGTGTTTCAACCGAAACATTTCAATCGTAACTAAAGTACCAACACACAGACATAGAATGTATTGTCTGAAAGTTAAAGGAATATTCAATATCTTGCAAAAAATCACTTAACAGTAATTCCCAATATAGTTTTTGTAATAATATATATGAATCGAACAGTAAGCATCCTTCTTTAACAACACTAATCTTTAGGGAAACTTAAATTTTAGCCCAAGCTTCATCAGGGAAAACATATAAAAAATATTGTGAGGAAAATGAAGACACAGAACAAACTTTTGCTATAAGATGTAGACATTCCTACAAAATGTTTGTCTATAAAAAATATACTTTCACAGGACTTTGTAATAAAACTTTGTCATTTATCAGTCAAACCATGTTTCTATATATGAAGGTTACATCTCTTGTTATTTCAAACTACAAACCATAGGCAGACAACTTCTGTTTACCCAAAATAATTTAAAAAAAAAATGTATTAAAAAGAAAAGCTTAATTCAAAGTTTTATATTGTATGTTCAATTCTTATGATACAATGTAATACAAAAGAAATGTTTATATCCACTCCATAAGAAAGGGACAGGGCATGGAATAGCCTGGCTTATCTGCCACTTTATTCCCTTCCAGCCATAGATGGTGGAAATGCAAAAACCACTCAGCTATATTAAAATTAAATAGTGAAATAGGTAATGTGTTAAAGAAACAACAACCCTACCAAAGAACATAAAACCACTGAAGGCTCCAATGGGTCTTCAACACACGCAGCGAATAAAAATCTCGCACCAGGAGGTGGGTGTAAACATTATACCTTGATATTCTTTTAGTTCTCTTTCAGCCACTTCCCTAGCTTTACGTATCAGATCTTGTTTAGCCTTTTCTGCTCTAGCTTTTTTCTCTTCTCTAGACATTGTAATTTGATTGGCTATCTGTTTCATTTTACTGACATACATATCACACTGCACTTTAATAGCCTCCATTTCTTCACTAGAATACGTCACCATGATCCTAGGGATCTCAAAGTCTTCTAACTGACACAGAAAATGCTGCAATATACAAACCGAGTTTTAAACTAAGCTTATGTTTGTACTGTTATATGTGAAACAAATCAAAATAAAACTATTGTATTCATATCAAATGACAAAATACAAGAGGCTGTCAGAGTGACAGCAAACAGGAAATTCCTGCATGAAAATTAAAGTTGCAAATCTGGATGCTAAAACATAATCAAGTCAAAAGATAAATGAATTTTTGTAGGGTTCTGAAATGCCACAATCAATCTAAGTATTACTTTTTGCTCCTTTAAAAGTCTAAAACTAATGGATGATAAAAGCTAAAATTGTGAAAATCAAACTTGAGTTTCATTTAGTCACAGAAAACAACATATCTAAATTAGAAAAGATTTTGTCAAGCAATTGCACATAAATGAACAGGCACTGTTTTTTTTTCTATGGAAGACAGGTTAAAAATCAATAAACTGTCTTTTACTGATATTACAGTGAGTACTATGGTAATAAGATGAGCAAGTTTATTGAATGTGTTTGCTTAAGGCCACCTGAACACATGAATCTGTGATTTGATGTTTTGCCAATGTCTTTATACAACCTGATAGAACATCAGTGATTCTTGAACATTTAAATTAGTGGTTAACATGTACCCTCTAAAACTAAGAAAAATTGGTATCTAACGAATAATATTGAATAAATAGTAAATGGTTTTTTTTCTACCAAAACTTACAAATATCAAAAAGAAGTTGTTGCATGATTGCCAATGATACAACTCTTCACAAGAGACCCAATGTCAGAGAAATTAACAACTATAGGTCATTGTACTGCCTTCAACAATGAGCATTTATATATGTTATAAGTTTTTTTTTCTACAATAGCTTACATCAGGACAGCATGTCTTTAGAAGATTGACAGACTTTCCACAACTGAAGATTTTCTTGGCGTAATCTCTGAGGAACAAAGGGACAGAATCCATCACTTCACTGGTCGTCAGGGTAAAACCATGGGTCCAATAATGCTTGTCTAAAAAAAGAAATCAAAGACTTAAATAACAAATCTGTTTTGTTTTTTCTCCATTTCTGAAGTCAATTACAGTTGGATCATTGGTATATATTTAAATAGATAGAATTTTCTTATACTATGCAAAAATAAAGATTTTTAATCCCTTTTTTTCAAAAATATAGTTTTAAGTATGCTTTTCCCTGCTATTTTTCAAAATACAAGATGTGAAAAAATGAACAAATTTGCAGATTGTCTACGAAAAAAACAATTGTGCAAATAAAAAGAAAGCTATGAGATAGAATTGTGAAAAAAAATATGAAAATAAAGTTTAATACTATGATTTAAGAAAATAAAAAATAAAAATAATGGCTCCAAATTTGTTTTCTTCCTAGAAGAAAAAAAATTAAAATTTCAATATCATTCCAGTATACAAAATTTAATACTTGAGTTATCTCCCTTTAAATGGCTCAGTTGAAAAATTTATTAACATAGTAAACATACACACATCTTTGGTATTTGTTTAAATATTTTGGATATGCAATAAATCACTTATATTTCTTTTATACAAATAAACTTTTTGTAAATTCTACCTTAAATTTAGCTAATCTAGGCAAAGAATTAGACCGATTATGTAGTACTGCTATCGTGCAATCCAAGATGGTGGTATACCGTAAATCTACCTTAATACTACAGATACAATACATACTTTTTTATGGTTGATATAATGAAACATAACTGGTCCCTGAGAAGAGCCCTTAATTGCAATATTGGAGACATGTTTATTTTTAACTGGCATTTATATGTACATGTACAATATAACGTTTCCACTCATCCATATTAACCACTTATGAGTTAACTTCCCTGGGTGAAATGCATGTTTTATGGAACAGCACTGATAAATTAAACAACAAGTTGATGGAGTCTTAACTGACATTGGGGGACTGTGTATCATTTTGTCATATATATATGCAAGAAAGTGTATAATGTGAAATGGTTAAACTCAATATTTTCTGGTCTTTTAGTGTTTCTGCAGTTATCGCAGAAAATACTGCTATTTAAGGTGGTACCTAACACTACAGGGAGATAACTCTGTAAAATCAACTAAACATTTTAATTACGTTGTGTTGTAAAGGGAATATTAAGCTTCTCAGTTATCAAAGTTGGTGTTTGTCAAACTGCTATATAACCAGTGTAATTTTTCTGATAAAATGGTTGGTTCAAAAATGTTGAAGTAAGTTGTTATAAGTGGTTAATATGGATGAGTGGAAACGTTATGTTGTACAAATTTTTAATATATTTTTGTTAAAGGGTCAAAGCAAATACTTTGTAGAAATTTTATGAAAATTAAACGAGCCAAATTAATTTTAGTGAAAGTGTTGGGTACCACCTTAAGGCCTGTCTATTCATTTAAAAACTGGGCTTTTTTTTATTGTTGGCAAAACACAATCAGTTATACTACCATCAAATTAATTTAATACTGTTTTATAATTTACAGAAACTCATATAAGTTAACTATTCTTAATTTATTTTGATGTTTATGGACAATTGGTAGGGTTCAACATTATTAAATTTTTTTGCTTCAGTCAGATTTTCTCTATTTATTAAAGTTTTCAAATTAATAGATAGAACTTTCATTTTACCCCATGTTCTATTTTTAGCCATGTCTGAATTCACAGTAGTCATCTATATTTACCTCTGAACTGGATGTAGTCCTCATTAACCTGAATCATAAATTCTCCATATATATCTCTATAGCGACCATGATATATCCAATCTTCTAAACATCTGTTGATAAACAAATTGTAAACAAGAATGTGTCCAAAGTACACGGATGCCCCACTCGCACTATCCTTTTCCATGTTCCATGGACCGTGAAATTGGGTAATAAATCTAATTTGGTATTAAAATTAGAAAGATTATACTATAGGGAACATATGTACTAAGTTTCAAGTTGATTGGACTTCAATTTTATCAAAAAACTACCTTGACCAAAAACTTTAACCTGAAACTCCCACTTTCATTTTCTATGTTCAGTGGACCGTGAAATTGGGGTCAAAAGTCTAATTTGGCTTGAAAATTAAAAAGATTATATCATAAGCAACAAGTTTACTAAGTTTCAAGTTGATTGGACTTCAGCTTCATAAAAAACTACCTTGACCAAAAACTTTAACCTGAACGGACGGGCGCACAGAGTGACGAACGGACGCACAGAAGAACGGAGCCACAGACCAGAAAACATAATGCCCCTCTACTATCGTAGGTGGGGCATAAAAATATATATGTATCCGCTCCTTTCTCAAGTAGAAAATTAACGCAAATATAAAATGTCACAAAGATGTACAACTTGATTCTTTGAATATTATCAAATGAATTTTAACATCACAAAATTACCGCAAAGTAAGCTAGAAAGGACTAGTTTCAAATCAAAGTATCCACGAAAATAAGTTGGTTCAATAACAGTATTTTTTTTTTAGATTCACAATTTACTCTTTATATAAACAAATGAAAAACTATTATTTGTTAAATAGATAATGTAAAAGTTTCATTCACATTAATATATTATGGCCCAGAAAATATACCTGTCTGAATACTACTTCTAGCAAATACCAGTACTATTCATAATATATCTTTTCAAAATACTTCTTCTTCGTTTTAAAAATTCCAATACTTCTTGACATGAATATAAATAAAAGGGGTCGGGTCACCTGAACCCAGCTTTCCTATATTTTTTTTAGTGCAAAAGTATTTCACTTACAACAAATAGGGAGCACAAGTGGTCTGTAAGATTGATAACATCATCGGGTAGCTGTCAGAACTGGCTGATTCTAATGTCTCTTTGTAAACATAACTCAGTAATTCAATACCCTGAAAAAAGAATGAAAACATCATAATTAGATATAGGAAGATGTGGTATGAGTGCCAATGAGACAACTCTCCATCAAAAAGTACTTGAAATTCATAAATTATTGTGATGTTATTATTGCAAAGCAAAATATATAATTGCAATAATTTAGACTTGCATTTTTTTATTTTGTGTATGAATTTAAGAGGATTTTTCTCAATAACTTAAAAATTAAAGTTGCATTAATAAATTCACATAATAAATTTCGAATTTCCAGCATTAGGTACGACGTCAAAAGTTCAATGTAGGATAAAAAACTTAATTCATAGTTTTTTCACTGACACCCTATCCTCCATCCCCTCTTACCCTCTTAACTTAATTTGGAAAAAATTGATTGACCAATTATGAATAAGGATATATATAAAATCGATGTCAATTAAACAAAACTTGCAGCAATTTTTGACCCCCCTCAAAACTATTTGAGTTAAGTTTTTTATCCTTCATTGATTTTTGAAGTCATCCCTTTCTGTTGATTCAATTTTTAGTCCGTAACAATTTTTTGTGTATTGAGGACATTTATAAAAATTTTATGGGCACTTGATTTCTTGGTGTTAAGGTGGTACCTAACACTACAGGGAGATAACTCTGTAAAATCAGCTAAACGTTTTATTACGTTGTGTTGTTAAGGGAATTTTAAGCTTCTCAATGACCAAAATAAGTGTTTGTCAAACTGCTCTATAACCAGTGTAATTTTTCTGATAAAACGGTTGGTTCAATTTTTTTTTTTTTTTTATTTTTGTCAAAGGGTTAAAGTATATACTTTGTCAAAATTTTAAGAAAATTAAACGAGCCAAATAATTTTAGTTAAAGTGTTAGGTACCACCTTAATATTACCACATTACCCCCTTCGGAATTTTGTAATTTCAAAAATGTTAACATTGTTTATGTCATTTACAAAATTGTGATGAGGTTTTTCAAAAATAAAAATTTTAAGTTTTGGTAACATTTAAGAGTCCAAATGACATATTTTTCAACTACATGTACCAACATTTTTTTATGAATCAGAAAAATAATGAAATATTTTTTTCCCAGTTCATGTGCCATGTTACAAATTCTTGTCTTGGTCAATGAAAGTTTTTTTGGCATTTTGATCTCAGTTAAGGTTTTGTAAAAAAAAAGTAATAGCTTCTCAGGAAATTTTCATTTTTAAGAAACAAAGTTTCTTTTTATTCCCAGTACAATACACCTTATCGCTAATCCCGGCTAACCCAGCCGCTTGAACTTTTGACGCATACAACAATCACTTTTTCATTGTGGCGTCAGATATTTTGTTATTTTACGTCAAAATTTTACGGGAACCTGTGTGATATCCAGTCATGGCGGATTAATAGCGATAAGGTGTATCATTTCCCCCACCAGAAACTTCCTAACATATTTTTTGCATGGCCAAACTGGGATTATACAAATACATTGAGACATTGTAATTTTTTTTTCAAAACTTCAAAATAAAACTAATGAATATCATGAAGCTCTAGCTTTTGATTGGAACTCTCTTTGAGCCATAGTTCATTTTGGAGGACAAAAACCTATCTATAGTAATCTTTGGCAGTTGCATCTTTCACAAAAAATAAAACCAATTTAGTACTTGTTTTGAAAAATATGAATATTTCCTTAAAAATTCAATCACATTGATAACCAATAAATTTAGAAAAGTGATAATGTTAATAATTAGCATATGATGAAGTACATACTGAAGGAAACTGCAGTTCTGCATGCGGATCAAACTGTTCCTCACATTGGCAAAGCCTTGCTAAAAATCTGAAAGAAAAAAGAAATTTCAATTATATTCTTTTACTTATTCAATTTTTATGCTTCATGGTCCCTCTGCATTTGTTTGCATACATTAGTAATGAACCTGTTGTTCAGCCGTTGTCGTTGATTTCTATTTCACTAGTCATTTTGCGGCCCTTTATAGCTTGCTTTTTGGTTTCTGTGTTGAAGACCATACTTTGGTTTACTTTTATAAATTGAGACTTGGATGGATAATTGTTTCATTCACACTCATACCATAGATTCTAATTCATATTTGCTGGTACAAGTAATTCTAGAAACTTCAGCCTCATAGCAAGAAGGCCAAATCACTCCTCTGTTTAACCCTTCAATACATAGTCTTATGTGTGAGTTCTTTATGAAGTTAAGCATTTATAGTTGGTCAATTTGAGTTTTTAAGTATTTATTTCCACTATCAACTTAAAACTTTCCTTAGAGTTTGGCATTTTTGGTATTTTACTTTTAACATGAATGTAATACATGTCTTTGGTGGCCTTTGGGTGTTTTCTTTCCTTTGGTGGGGTTGTTGTCTCTTTGACACATTTCCCATTTTCTTTCTCAATTTTATCATCTTTTTTTTTTACCTCATTTGTTTGAACAGCTGATGACACTGAAACTTCATTCTCAGTACTGTCACATTCTCTCTTATTGACAACACAACAGCTCTATAATGCTGTAGTACTTTTCTTATGGCTCCAATAAAGGCCTGGAAAATTAGTCCTTTCTTATAGAATGAGTCCATGGTCTGTGGCAAGGAGAAATAATTGAGTCTCATGTAGATGGCGCCACATTCCATAAAATCCTGACAGATATTATTCAGACTTTGTGGTGTGATTCCAGTAAAATGAGTTCCTTCCTTTATGTCAAATTTACCAACAGCCTGAAAAAATATAACAAATGACTCCACATGAACACACTGTAGCATGTTGTATTTTAACCAGCTGTCGATTTAGAATGAAATTCAAAACAGTGTGGCTGTGGCCATTGATTGACACATTAAGGTGGTACCCAACACTTTCACTAAAATTAATTTAGCTCGTTTAATTTTCATAAAATTTTGTCAAAGTATTTACTTTGACCCTTTAACCAAAAAAATAAAAATTTAAAAAAATTTGAACCAACCATTTTGTCAGAAAAGATACACTGGTTATATAGCAGTTTGACAAACACCAATTTTGATCATTGAGAAGCTTAATATTCCCTTAAGAACACAATGTCATTAAAACATTCTGCTGATTTTACAGAGTTATCTCCCTGTAGTGTTAGGTACCACCATAAATTCATCCATTGACTGGGACAATTTACGTGAACGTTTGTCTGTAATGACCACTGTTCACGATGTACCTACGATAGAAATTCAAACTGTGGGGTCACCAAAGGTTTCTTAACGCCTTCAATTATAAAATAATTCGAAAAATTAATCAGGAATAACCTTTAAGTTTTGATTTATATAATTGATATAAATCAAAACATCGTGTTATTTCTGATTAATTTTTCAAATTACTTTATTAAGGTGTTGAGAACCTTTGGTGACCCCATAGTTTAAGTGTCTTTAAAAAGTACATAGTGAGCAGTGGTCGTTACATACAAACGTTCACCTAAATTGTCCCAGTCAATGGATGAATTTAATGTGTCAATCAATGGCCACAGCCACACTGTTTTGAATTTCATTCTATTATTATTTCTTGGGAACCAATTTGAGAGGATTTCATAGGTTAATATAAAACATGAATTAAAAGGTTCAAAGAAGTCTCAATTTTCAATAGGCTAGTATGCACGAAATCAAATATCCATAGATACACTATTTCTCCTCAATTAATGAAAATTTGAAAATGAAAATGAGTACCCACCAAAATAAATGAATTAAGTGTACTTAGCACAACAGTGGTGGATCCAGAAATTTTCATAGGGGGGCGGGGCACTGACTGTCATACTTTAGTGATTCCCTGAATAATCAACCAAAGTTTTTTTTAACAAAAGCCCCCCCTCCCCCATTAAACCCGCCTCTCGCAGAAGTTTGTGCACACATTAAGTTAGGAATAATGTAAAATTTATTGTGAGTTAGCATCATGCAAGCCATATTTGTTGACATAATCATACGGTGAATCAACTCCTTATCTTATGACATAAGTTGTTAAAAAACACCACAGCAAGTTTTTTTCTTACGAATCTCACGGCAAAACAGCATCAGAGTTGACTTTATAAATAAAAAAAATGAATTCCTTTCTTCCCAGTGATTTAAACTATCTTGAGACCTGTACCTTAAGCCCTCTTTATCTGTAGGAGCTAGGTCAAAATGGATTGAACAGTCAAAGATAATTTCATAAGAATTTTTTACCAAAATATGAAATTTGGACCTAAGTTTTAAGTTTGAATTTGGGCTTTTAGATATATAAATACTATATCCCACTCACTGCATACAGTTCAAAGGTCACTGACGGAATCCCTAACATGACACTTATGATATTTTGGCACAGTTCCCGTTGTGAGACAAGTCTTCTTGGCGGCAATGTTACAGAAGGACATAGTATGTTGATCTCTCGTCTTTTCATATTGTACCACTCGTCTAAAGCCTCAGGTCCAGCTTCTGTAATGTAGGGCCTCTTTTCTGTACTTCCTGGTCCACTGTAAACATAGGTATAAGTCATTTTTGTTAATGTTAAATTTATTCAAATTTGCAGTTCATTATAAATATGTTTTTTGAATAATTCCTACTAGTGTTCAATCTGTAATGACCATTTATTAAACATACATACAGATTAACACTGAATTACAAAATAATACTTAATTCATAATAACATAATTTAGGATGTTAGACTTATTTCATAGGTTACAGACTTGCCAACCTTCATGATTTATGGGGGATTTCCTCCATAAGAGTTCTTGACCAAAATTTTGAATTCTTTATTATATAAACTAAACACCTCAAAACAGGCAATCAAATGAGTAAAAAGGATATTTAAGCACATACATACGCATTCAAACAATATAGAAGTAGATTAAAAACACTGATGACAATATAAGAGGAGCACTTGGTCCTCTTGCTCTTAAAACCCCCCATGGAGATTTTAATAAGGTGGCAGGTATAAGGTTACAATAAATCAAATGTTATACATTTATAGGGGAAAGCCCTTGAATTTCTAAATTTTATTAATCTAATTATAATATGCAAGTGCCAATCAATAGTTGTCGTATTGGCAATCACATCTCCTTATTTTTATAATAGTAATGTTTATGTTAATATTTGTACACCAGTTTGAGACATACCATTTACTCGACTCCCATGTATAATGTTTACTAAGAACATGAGATAAGCATTCCTCCCATATTGATGTCTCTTTAGGTGTAATACCACCAAATCATGATACGTCACATCCGGTTGTATACGAAAGTAGGTCTAAAAAAATATTCCCTTGAATTTGACAGTTGTAGGTAATTAATCCTACATTTTATTGCAATAAAAACATTTCTGTGTCATAAACATATGTCTTGGGTATTTCAAAACACCATTATTTTTTATTTGGAATTTCTATAGAAAATTTTGTAATCTTGAGGTTACATGGTGACTAAACCTTGTACACAGATAAAATAAGGGGAGACATTTGATTTGTTAACTTCCAATGATGGTTATTTTCTTATATGCAATGAAATGTTATGTGAATTATTTTCTATAGCACTGGACAGGATAAACTTTTACTCATGCCAAGTATTTCTTTATTTGAAACAAAGATAAATTCTGCACATTTTTTTGAAAAGTGCAAATTTAACAAAGACTAATAGGGGAAAATCAATGGTGGTATTACACCTATACCAGAATCCTGTGATACAATACTACAAGACATAGTATCTATACATACCATTTACTCGACTCCCATGTATAATGTTTACTAAGAACATGAGATAAGCATTCCTCCCATATTGATGTGTCTATACCAGAATCCTGTGATACAATACTACAAGACATAGTATCTATACCCGTTGAAGCCTTGTCATCCAAAACCTTTAATAAATAAATAATTAATCAATTCCCACAGTCATATATAGATTCTGCTACTGTATCAAATGTGGTACAATATTTTTCAACTTGAGAAATTTAAATTTTCAAATGAGTATTCTAATGTTAAAAATTTAAGTGTAGAGAGTGGAGAAATTTCGTATTGCACGAGATTTTATATGAATTTGGTTAAATATACTTACCATGAAATTACATTTATATTATATAGAATATGTTTGCTTTCACAACATGTTCTCATCGCAATTAACTAGGTGATTAAAAATTACATCCATGAGATGTACTCACCTACGTCATAGTTCACCTGTGTAACATACACTAGCTTTAGTTTTAATTTTTGCGTTCAAGAGAACGCATGTTTCTCGTCGGCAAGGATTTTTAACAGTTTACTGTTGAAAATCCTTATGTTTTATAAAAGACATTATTTGTTTTCGGAATATCAATATACGATTAATTTAATGTAAATCAGAATACAGCGCTTCTGCCAAGTTTCTGATATGCACGTTTTCGTCATTTTTACAGCTTACGAGTCTGGAAATACGACGACATAGAAAATGACCTTTGTTTAGCCGCCATTTTCAAACATTTAATCGGGTTCGAGGAAAGGCAGAATTTAGCTGTCAAAATCGGACATGTTACGTGAGTGCTACGTTTTTAAAAAGATATATATTTAAACGGATGTTTATTTCTTTTTTCACGCTCAGCTGACCGGATTTTTCACTGCATTAGAGCAATGCTACGAAACGGGTCGAGTGTAAAGTTTGGATAAAGTCGATTGTTTACAATTTGCAGTCTGTACACGAGACTGTGTAAACACATCACTATATTAAAATGAGAATAGGTATTATGACCAGATCTGATTGTTTTTCATGTGGAAAACGTCCGTATGGGAGCGTATACCACTATTGTCACTAGAACCTCAATTGGTTCGATTGTTTACAATTTGCAGTCTGTTACGTGTACACCTGGTACACGAGACTGTGTAAACACATAACTATTAAATCAGAATAGGTATTTTGACCAGATCTGATTATTTTAATGTGGATAACGTCCGTATGGGAGCGTATACCACTATTGTGACTAGAACCTCAATTGGTTCAATAAATTTCAATCAGAAAAGGGAATCTGCCCATTTCTGATTGTTTTACTTGGAAAACGTTCCATACAGGGAGCGTAGACCAACAGTGATACTGTTTTAACAGTTGATAAATACATCACAATCAGAATAGGGATTTTGCCCACAACTGATGATGTTTATTTGGTTAACATTTCATTCAGGGAACATAAACCATATTTATTGAAAATAAAACGTGCTCAATGGATCACTATAGACTTAAAATAGAATAGGGATTTTGCCCAAGTCTATTTGATTAATGTTGACATGTTTCATACAGGAAACATAGGAACTAGAACAACATGCATGATTTAGAATCTGTAAGTTGCATTCATTCTAATAAAATACAGATTTGATATCTTACATAAAATTAGATCATAACTATTTATTTATTGCACATTGATATTTATGGAGCATAGAATTGCACGTGGATGATTGTTGCAAATAAAATAAATTAGAATCAGACTAGTGAATTTAAGTCCAGGTCTATCTGACTTTTCTAGACATCCTTTCACCCAGGGAACATTATGTCTATTTTTATTATATTTTAAAACACCACAAGCATAGCTAATATTTGGTTGCACATTGTTTTTTGTGATGAACCAACAGTTTAGTCAATTAACATATTTGCTCATATTGATAATATATTGAGCAAGTGTCTGGAAATAGTCAAGACAGATATTAAAGACACTGAAAATGATACATTGTTATCTAGTACAATACAAATGTGATTGTAGTTTAAGCATACCAATACATACTTCTTTTAAATATGTCCAGTTTAAATCAGGACAGTAATTCTTAGAAGCCTGAAATATTTTTCCAGAACAGCAAATTGCTGTAAATATTTAATTATTTTTTTACTGATAAATAATTCTCCAATGCTCTAACAGACATGGAGACAGTAAGAATGGAGCACTGTTCTAAATACAGTTGATAGCTTGTGACAACTCTTTTTACTTATATTAAATTTCATGGTCAGTTTACTTATGACAAGAAGAACATGAATATTATAAGTATGAACTGCTATAACCAATTGTTTGTTTTTGTCGGCAGTAAGGAAACAAAGGCTTTTATATGTTTTTATGTAAACATTAGATTGTCTATTGAATAAAGAATTTAGGGGATGCCATGATGCATTTCAAAAAGACTCATTCAAGGTAATGGCTTATATATTGATTACATAATTCAGAGTGTACATTGCCAATGCATTTATTAAATATAATATGTACTAATTCTGTTTTGTTTTGAGTACAAAAAAAAAAAAAGAAAAAAAAAAAAAAAAAAAAAAGAGGTGATAACGTAAGACTTAAGAGACTATCTTACCCTCACTATATGGGAATCACTGTCAAATTATACATATATCTTCCAATCATGAAAGCAAAAGGAGTTTGGATGCTCTTTTAAAGATAGAAAATTATGCCTTAATTTACATCTTAAGTTTTCTAAGCAATGCCAACAGATGGGCAAGTTTCTGCTATAAGGATTCATTCATTGGGTCCGTTTTATTCTTATTGTGAGATTGGTAGAACCCAACAGTTTATGCAATGGCTACACATTGTTTTTCTTAGAGTTAAATATTGATTCAGAATTCTGATGTATAGAGGACTCAAATATGCTGATTTATAGAAACAAGATTATCATTAATTTAGATCTTGTAAGAAAATTAGTAAAATATTGGTAAATAAATAAATAAGATTTAAAGCATTGTGGATGCAGGATTTATTTAAAATGCTAGCCATGGTCTAGGAAATTGAAGTAGTTCTCAAGATTTGAAACTATCTATTATACAGCTCTTTATATAAACCTTTTATTTAGTCAGTCTTTACAAGATGCAGAAAAAAAGAAGAGTTTTTTTTTTTTGGAGTAACACATGATGTACCAATATAAACATATAATATATATACATTTTAATTGGTTCTCAAATTTTAGCACCAGTGTAGAAGCAGTTAATCTTACAGCAAAATGTAGGAAAAGCAATTTATTTAAAAGACTGATTAATAGTTAGCAAATAGCTTTCAATAGTCTAAGAATAGTACTTGGAAGTAAAATATAGTATGATAATTCCATGATTATATCAAATCAAATGCGAGACATTTTCTTAATATTATACCTAAATATTAAAATGTCACTGTTTATGTTTATTTTTGCTCATTATAAGCATAAAGTTACAAAAATCTAGTCTGGTCAAAGTCAAGTTGTATATTATCTATATGCAGGAAGGTTTTCCGAATGCATGTGATTTTAACCTCGGAATTGATGGTAATTATTCACTTTTCAATTTCCATATTACCAGCCAGAATAATATAAATATATAGCATACAGTTAGTATCTTATGCAAGAATATGCTACACAAAATTGAAATGTGTTTATTTTAAACAATTACTTTGAATTTTGATTCAATATTGTTTTGAAAGATGTGATTATTTAAATCACATTAATTTTGTTTTTGCCAAATCTGGGGACAAATGCAAAATTCTTCTGAGTGACTAAGTTAACCAAATGACTGGGTTGAATTCACAAAATACTACCAAAAGCTGTTTGGTTGATATATACATGTATTGAATCGTATCAGAATGTATAGGATTCAGATGAGGTGAACCAAGACAGAAATAAAATGAACATTTTTGATAGTGAAACCATTTCTGAAATAACTAAGAACACTTAAGGATACTGCAAGTTGGTACAAGTGTTTTCCATATTGCCAAACAAGTGTTTTTCTTTAAATACAACTATAGAACTATATTTGACAAGTTGCATTTTAGTATTTCTGATAGCGAAATAATTTCTGAAATTAATATAAACAATTGTCAAGAGCAACATACAAGAGTTGTTCATTATGTCAAATTTTTGTTTCTTTAAATTTGGAACTGTACATGGCAAGATATTCTAGAAAGTTAACCGTTGTGAATGTTAATTAGAAATATCAAAACATTTCTTTTTAGACAGATTTTTCATAGCTGGAGAAAATCATCTGTTAGCATTCTTTTTGGACTTATAAGGACAACAATCATGGCTTTAATTCAGCTCAACATCCAAATGTTCTGTGGAAGCAGTATATCAATGGAAACATGTATACTGAAACTTTTCCACTGATTTGTCCATTTCTGTATTTTTAAACTTGAGTAGTCCAATAAAAAACAAAAATATTGTTCATGGTTGAAATGGTAGACATTGTATTCAAAGGTTCTACCACTCATAGAAATTTTATCAGATTTTTTAAATTTAGTCAGTTTAGAGAATTGTCATTATACAATAGTACAAGACTTCTCTTGATGAAAATATTTTATTCTAAATCTATGAAATATTAAAAGTAGTATATCTAGCAGAGAAGCAAATTCTCAGGGACTATAACTTTAAAAAAGTTTAAAGATGAATCCAGATTTAGCATAATCATGAAACAACTTTGGTTTGAGTCTTTAATAAACTTTGATTGTATTAAGGACACCTATTTACAAAGTATATTTTAATGGTTTATAATTCTTTAATTAAGTAGAAAAGAATTTATTTCGAAAGATGTGATATTGATCAGGTTATCAAAAGACGACAGCAATCATATATTATCTGTTATTATATTAATATAGAGAAAACAATGGAAAGTTAAAGAAAGGTAATAATGTTTCCAAATAAACTTAATTTTCAAAGTGGAAAGTAATGAAATTAAGGTTGGATTAGTTCTTGTCGATTTGTACAAGCAACAAGAACAACCTATTCAGAAATAAATGCTTATTTACTGTTGCATAAATATTACAACACATTTAGCTCATAATGAAGGAGCTTTAATATAATTATTTCTATACTGACCTGCAGATTATTTATTCATCAGATATAGAAATATGGGGTATATATATACATGTGAGTGCCATTGAGACAACTCTACATCAAGTCTATTAATTTTGCATACTTGTATTTATACAATCTGCAAAGTTTGCCATTGATACATATAGTTATGCAGCATAGCTTCATTGTATAATAAATTCAGTAATTTCGGTTTTTACTAATATCCGTATTTACAAAATTTAATGGAGTTACTTTTTAAAAAATTTCACATAATTTTTTATATGTTGAAATTGTATGTGTGTGAGAGAATTTATCCTCCACCAAAAGAAATACTGCTTGTTAATCAGTAAATATTCTATATAATATAAATGTAATTTCATGGTAAGTATATTTAACCAAATTCATATAAAATGGTAATTTTTGAAATCTCAAGAAGAGATTTTATATGAATTTATAGGGTTAAATATACTTACCACAATCCACCACCACCCCTGGAATAAATTCAGTTTTTTGTTCACTTAATTGAAATTATTCAATTAAACGACAAATTAAAACTAAAGCTAGTGTATGTTACACAGGTGAACTATGACGTAGGTGAGTACATCTCATGGATGTAATTTTTAATCACCTAGTTAATTGCGATGAGAACATGTTGTGAAAGCAAACATATTCTATATAATATAAATGTAATTTCATGGTAAGTATATTTAACCCTATAAATTCATATAAAATCTCTTCTTGAGATTTCAAAAATTACCATTTGGTGGTAGGATCGGTTTTTCTAAGGATTTTTAAATGATATACAGACAAAATGAAATCCTTCTTTTGTGAAGATTATGTGGGATAAACTAAGATTTTTATGCTATCATATGAAATCTTAACATGGCCCCTGTTGTCAATATATTAGCAGCTTCCTTTAGCGTCCTCATCTCATTGTTTAATGTTAAAACTACTACATATGTCTCAAATGTAATACAAATTAACATGCTTTATTTATATTTTTGTGATAGAAAATTACTGTTAGATATGACAGCATTAATATATCTAATTACATGCTATTCCTACTTGTATTTTATAATCTAAATGGCTCATGAAACAGACATAATGTTTTACATTGTCTTATCGGGGCCTATTATACATGTAGCTGACTATGCGGTATGGGCTTTGCTCATTGTTGAAGGCCGTACGTTGACCTATAGTTGTTAATGTCTGTGTCATTTTGGTCTTTTGTGGATAGTTGTCTCATTGGCAATCATACCACATCTTCTTTTTTTATATAAGACATTGCAACTTCACAAAACAATTTGTCAATTTAAAATTCTGTTTAAGGGGTTAGACCTTGGTTCAGGGAGATAACTCTTTAAATCAGTTAAGCGTTTGCAAAAGTCTAGTTCATCAATGTATTTTAAGCATTTACCTGAAACAGATTGAAAATAATCTATGTAACCTAGAAGCTTAGAATGTATTTTTAAAAATGGTTGACACAAACGTACTGATGATTTTAAGAGTTACTTCCCTTTACCTAGGTCTACCTCCTTAAATAGTTCATCTACCCAATCAACATCTTACCATTTTATCAATAGATTGAACACTTGGAATTCTTATTTCAAACATTCTGAAATAAAAAAGCTAGCATGTAAACAATGTAAACCGAATCATGTGTAAGCATCTCTAAGTATAACTCCTGTATAAGGACTTGCAATAAATATTTTGTAGGAAATTAAAATCAACTTGTACAATCTGAACACATGTCAAGTTTGTATAAAATTTCAGTCCCAAAGGAGTTTAAACTCACAGATAATAGTCACATCACATCTTAATTGAGTTGTTACAGACATGTACTACTAAATTTAACTTTAAAACGGGCAGTAAAAACTTGAAGCAAAAAAAAATATCACTAATCTTCATTTGATTTGCTCTGCTGTAAATATATTACCAAAAAATGGTTAGAGAATTTCCCTTTATTTCTAAGGTTGGTCCTGAAATTAAAAGCAATGTTAGTCATTTGGTCTCTTGTGGACAGTTGTTTCATTGGAAATCATTAATGCATACCACATCTCCTTATTTTTATATGACTATAACAAAAAAAGAGGTTCCAAGTTCTTTTCCTCCTGTAACAAAAATTACATCAGTGCCCAGCTCTGAATAAAAATAGACTAGTATGCTAATTATATTCTGTTACTGAGAACACTTTTTAAATAGATACATTGTTTTGTAAACAAAAAATAATAATTCATCATAAATTTTTTATTACAGTCAATTCCATAGAGTGTGTAGGCAAAGATACTATCTTTGGTTAGCGTGCTTGCTAGCTGAACCGTGAAGTCACTATTAGGTTTATGTTTACTACGCTCCTTTTAAAGTAGACTAGTCCAACAGATAACCAATCTATCTGTCTGTAGAACTATTCTTCTTCAAAAGGAGGGTAGTATACCTTACCTTATAATGACTTCACGGTTCAGCTTGCAAGCAAGCTAATCAAAGATATTACCTTTGCCTACACACTCAATGGAATCGGCCGTAAACATACCCACTATCTTCGTCATCTGGTAAATCAGGAAGTTCTAATTTGTCTTCAAGGGAGGTAAACTTTCCTTGTACCAGTCCACCAAACAGGGTACCAGTTGTCATTCTTTCATGTTGATCATTGAGATACCCCTATAAATGGTCAAAATAATGTCAAACATCAGGCAAAGTATAAGAGTAAATATATCAAATAATCTGTATAAACTGGATTTCAAGTCAATCTTAATTTACCTTTTCCTTTTTGTCGTTCATAATGCAAAGTATAAAAGAACATGTATTAAATGGTATGTAAACTGGAAAGTTATCCTCAATTTTCTTTTTCCATTCTTTCTTTATTAATTTTCAAAATCTTCTTAACTCTTTTGTAATTGGATCATAAAATAAGCAATATACATCTTGTTGCTATTCAGAATTCTAAGAAACTTAAGGGCATACAATAATAACATTCGAACTATGTCACAGGTATTTTCTCTTGAGGCATCAATATCAGAAAGTGACATCTGATATCTTGTTAAGATGGACAAATCGAGATAAAGTGTATTGGAAGTGTACTTATAGATATGTGTAATATGCATTAAATACCTTTACATTAAACAAACTGTTTCCTTGGAGATCTGTTCCTGGTGTTACTTGAAAGATCTAGAATTGTAATTAAAAAGATAAATGTATACCAGTGTGAATTCATATTCCCCTAACATTTATCCTTATAATTAGTATTTTTTGTTCTCTGTTTGTATTTAATGATAAATCTTGGGAGAACAGCCATTTTTTTTTTTGAAGAATTGACTGAACAACACTTTAATTCACCAATCGGGCAATGAGATAATGATCATGGCAGCAAGTTAAAATATTTTCTCAAACCCATTTTAAAAATCTTTCTTTTTTAGCAAGGACTCCAAATATCTCTTTTATCTCCTATAACTTTAATAAATATCAATTACCTTAGTAAAAGGTTCAGGTTGTCTCACTGGATCAGCCATAAAAATCTCCCTAAAAATAGAAATAATACACTTCAGGGAATACCACAAATGTTACCTAGTTTTTGGTGGGGTTCGTGTTGCTTATTCTTTAGTTTTCTATGTTGTTTCATGTGTATTATTGTTGTCTATTTGTCTTTTTCATTTTTAGCAATGGCGTTGTCAGTTTACTTTCGATTTATGAGTTTGACTGTCCTTTTGGTATCAGAATGAGTATTCTAAGGGAAAAGTCAATAGCTTTGTCTTTTGTAAGTCAGAGACAATGTCAGCTGCTAATCTAAAACGAGTGGGTAAAAGAACTTTTGATTTGGGCAGACGGTAACAGAAATGCAGTTGCAGAAGTTTTACCTTCTAGCTGTAATTTGTCTAAATGGTATATTTTCTTATTGACAATCTATTGCCACACCTCTTATTTTCATGTACAACTTGATGTGTGTTGGTCTCAATTTACAATTTTCATATCACAGTGATGACAATAGTGACAATGGAGTCCTGTACTATAAACTGACAATACTATAAAATCTTACAGTGGATAATGCATGTAAAACTTGTTGTCTGGTTGAGTCACATGACAATCTCCATAACACTGTGGTCCCCATGGTAACACTAGGGTATCTGTCTGTAAAAACAAAAGTTTGTTTCTCTGTAATAAAAACAAGAGGCTGTCACAACGACAGCAAACCGGATTTATTAACATTTATTTGTGTCCTGGCAATATCACAAGAACCATTACTGATAAATGGTGAAAGTGAAAATCGTCAATATCAAATTTGACCTCCATTTTGTCATCAGTATCAACATATTAAAATTTGAAAAGCTTAGATTGAATGGTTCATGAGTAAATGCAACAACGTGAATGGAAACACCATTTTACGATCTTTCAAGAACCATAACTCCTGAACGGTAAAAGTCAAAATCGTCATTATTGAACTTGACCTCTATTTTGTCATCAGTAACAACATATTAAAATTTCAAAAGCTTTGGTTGAATGGTTCATGAGAAAATGCACGGACACGACAGGAAACACCATTTTTCAATCTTTCAAGAACCATAACTCCTGAACGGTAAAAGTCAAAATCGTCATTATTGAACTTGACCTCCATTTTGTCATCAGTAACAGCATATTAAAATTTCAGAAGCTTTGGTAGAACAGTTCATGCATAAATGCACGGACACGACTGGAAACTCCATTTTTCAATCTTTCAAGAACCATAACTCCTGAACGGTAAAAGTCAAATTCGTCATTATTGAACTTGACCTCCATTCTGTCATTAGTAACAACATATTAAAATTTGGGAAGCTTTGGTAGAACAGTTCATGCGTAAATGCACGGACAACTCCATTTTTTCAATCTTTCAAGAACCATAACTCATGAACGGTAAAAGTCAAAATCGCCATTATTGAACTTGACCTTCGTATAGTTGCCAGTAATAACATATTAAAATTTTAAAAGCTTTGGTTGAACGGTTCATGAGTTAATGCACGGACAACATTTGATTGCCGCCCGCCCGCCCGCCCGACCGCCCGCCCGCCGTACATCCCCAAATCAATAACCGACATTTTTGTCACAAAAATCCGGTTAAAAACCCTGAGGTTTAGTTCTATTTCTTTCCGCTATGTTTTTTGTTTTGTAGCATTTGATGCCACTTTAAATTTTAAGGTATTGCTTGATAGAAACGGACAATATTTATACTATAGGGAATATTGCAAAGGTAAAGGAAAATATTAAAATCAATCAATATTCAAAATACAATGACATTGATTTTTTGTAATTCATTCTTTAGAAATGTTTTAGTTGTTAAAGCAAATACTGTAAAATTGTCTTTTTTAAAGAGGATCCACAATTGAAAAATACCTATATATAGTTTCCTTTATTGCAAGCTGACCTCTTCAAGTCTACTGGGTTCCTGTTCAGAATTCTTCACTATTGATTCTCTTATTTTTAAGTAAGACTTATATTGCTGCTAAGATGTACTAGTTTAAAACTGGGTACCTGTTCAGATTATCTCTTTACTTAAAGGATACCCGTTTGGATTATCCTCTTAAAGCATACATGTTTTGACCTGACAGCTTGGTACCTGGTCAGACATGTCAGATGATCCAATTACTTTAAGCAAACGTAGTTTAGGTCTGACAACTGAATAAATATGTCGGATTCTCCCTTTTAAACCATTTTTGTTTAGGTTTTACAACTGGATCCCAGTTCAGATTATCCCTTTAAGCATACCTGTTCAGGTCTGACAACTGGGTACTTTGTCTCTCCATATCCAACAACTTCTTTATCTGTCTGGTTGGGAAATTCTGCCAAAGCCACAAGTAATGTTAATACTGATCTGATGGATTCCTGCTCAACACTGTCTTCTTCATCTGATAAAAAAACATCTTATTTTTAATCCAAACACTTAACAATTGGAGATCGAGCACTTTTTCGATCTCCTACAACAAGATTGGTTATCCTTGTGATTACAATTTCCCTTTACATAACATTGTAAAGGTATTAAAGAAATATGCTGTGTGCCTGTTTAATATAGATAATTTGCACATGATTGCCATTTTGACGAAGTTTCTGATTGTTGAAGGTCATACAGTCATGACAGTTGCATATAATTGCTTACATAATAATATGGACAGCAATTCAACAAAAAGGCTCAACAATTTCTCAATTGAACTGTTTCTAATTTTTATGTCAGGGGCCATTTATAGCTGTCAGATCATATGGTATGTGATTTCTCATTGTTGAAGGCCATACAGTTGCCTGTAAATGGTTACATAATAGTAGGGACAGGAATACAACAAAAAGGCTCAACAATTTCTATATTGAACTGTTTCTAACTTTTATGTCAGAGGCCATTTATAGCTGACCATATGGTATGTGATTTCTCATTGTTGAAGGCCATACAGTTGTCTGTAATGGCTCACATTTGACCTTTGGTGGATAGTTGTCTCATTGGCAATCTTACGTTATTCACACCTCCTCATTCTTATATTATAAAGCTGTAGTATACAGGTGAAATATTGGATTTTTTATTTTGATTTTCATGTACATATATTATATATATTCTAGACAGAATATTTTTCGGAAAACAATCTAAAATGAGACACGACAGTCGTTGACACATGTACATTTTAGATACCGGTAGATAGTAAAGGAGATATCTAGATATCTATATAGGCAAATATATTCTTAATTTTTGCTTTAAGCATACATTCAGTATTCTCCTTAAGAATTTTTTATATCACCCTGGTAAACAGGAAATTTTGAAATACCATCTTGTTTCTAGAAAATATAGCATCACATCCATAACAATATCTATCAGAAAATAATTTCAGATAGCATCACATTCTAGCAATATAGCATCATATTACTATGATGCTAAAAGACCCTGGGGAGAACACTGTACATGTATATCAAGTAGTTTTGGCTGACAAGAGGAGGGGTAAAATTCATTTCTCCCAGGAGCATAAGAGATGGTATAGTCTATTTATATGGGGACCATATTTGACACTTTCCCTTCAATAATATGTTAGGGAGTCTTGGCTAACATGAACTACATGTAATATATATGTCAACAACTTCTTATTTCTGAATTTGGTGTGGGTTATCTGCCACCCATCCATACCTCCCAGTAAACTGTCAAATAAAGATTCTAGTCTGTTAGCCTCATCAAACTTTCTCTTGTATCTCAGCTGAAGAATGAAGGATAGTATGTTGATTCTTTCATCCTTTCCTTTGTCATCAATTCTATAACAAAAACAGAAAGTAAAATAAACATGTTTTTAAAAATGGCTGACATACATGAAACATACATGTACAAATATACCATGTATCATTAATCAGTTATCTAAATAAAAAAACATTTGGTACAATTTATGACAATGCTCTTATCTTTCTCTGTAACCATGTATAGTAAATGTTGAGTCTACCACTGAAGCAGATGTGATACGATATTTATCCACTAGAGACAGTTAAATTTTCATATTTAAAATGTGATGCTCGCCGAGCATTTTAAATATTTAAAATCTAACTGTTGAGAATATCATATTACACGAGATTTGGTGGTGAAATCTATTTTTCTAATGATTTTCATACGATATGAAAACAATCTTAAGTCTTTCTTTTCAAAAGACCTGCAAAAACATGTGTTCTTTCTAGGCAATATCATCAGGCATGGTCACCTTTTTCCATGACTTCACAATACGAATTTCAGAGGAAAGCAAGAAAATTCATAATCAAATATTGACCAATGAAGAACTGAAATCAAACCGATCACATGTTGATTAAATAAAAATAGTCAACAGGTCAGGAAAAGGATAAATCAAGTAAGAATTAGAGAAATTTATTTAACAAATATGGCTCTGGTTAAACATTATTTGATTTTACTAAACATTTCTGCTCTTTCTCATGTTCATATCTAACCTCCTCAATTTTTTTTTTTAAATCTAAAATAATAATCAAAAAGCTTGTAAGCACTGAGGGTAAAG
Organism: Mytilus edulis; assembly: GCF_963676685.1. NCBI lineage: Eukaryota > Metazoa > Mollusca > Bivalvia > Mytilida > Mytilidae > Mytilus > Mytilus edulis. Next base: position 49,151,227 of record NC_092355.1, on the reverse strand, counting down.
ATTGCTTCAATTTATCAGTGGGAAGTGAAATTAAATATTGCATTTGTTGTAGTGGATTTAACAGCAATTCTAGACAAAGGAAGATAACTCCAATTTTTTTAAGATGGCTTTAACAATGACATCAGGCCAACATTAAAAATATCTTTGTTTCCCCTCTCCCGACTGGGGTTGTTAGGGTATGGGTAGGTAGGTAGGCAAATTATTTTATTTTATTTCTTGATATGGTTTTCTATATTGAATTTGTACAAAATTCAACAGGTAAGGCTCAAGTCAAGAAAAGTGGGGTATTCCCTGTATTCTAATTCAGTGGACACCCCAGTTTTCTGGTGTTAAAAAAAACAGTATACAGGAACTCCTTTTTTTTCCTATTCATTTAATCTAATAAAATCTATAAAAGCGCACATTCTACTTGTGATAACAATGCTTAATGATAGCAAGTGTTCTTTTAGTTAAAAAATCAAGCTTATTTCAAGTCTAATTTGATGCATAACTCACAACAAAACAATTCCTTTGTTCACCAATGAATACCTTGATCATCAATTATGAGATGACAAAAAGATACAGGTATGTTAATCACTTGGAAATTAAAATTCAATGTATAAATTTTTTCAATTGAAGTGAACATAAATCAGTTATGTTCAGTTACACCTGGATCATGCAGCTTGGTCAATTGATTCCTAAACAAAGATTTGTATGTTTTTTCGAGTTCTAGAAGAAACAAGGCTTCACTTTGTATTCATGTTTTGTATTTCCTAAAATGCTTTTAATAAGTATTTACGAATTCTACTGATGCAGTTATAACGTCCCCCTTTGTAATTTTCATGCCATAAATGAAAAAAAGGAAACCCCATTTAAACTGGGTTTGTTTTACACCAGAAAACAGGGCCCACATTTCCTGACTTGTGCCCAACCTGTTCAAAGATAAAGTAGATAGATTTTAAAGCACGAGTCGGGCCATTTTTACTCAAAGTCTTTAAGATTGTATCCTTTAAACAGGAACAGAGGTTAGACACAAAGCAAATATAGATGCAATCAGCGGGTTGAAAGATGCTTCAGGTTTTTTTTTTTTTTTAAAAAGATCACCCTTGCACACAAACAAATCGTGTGGCAAAGCATTTTGTTTGTTTTCCTTAATTCCGAATCATGTAGAGGCTTCAATGCAAAAATACCTTGATTTAAAACGCTCGTTGACTACAGCATCGGAAAGATATCACAAATAACCAACATAGCAAAAAAAACAAAAAAATAGTGTACAAGAATGGCCAATAAAATTTTTCGGGTCGCGGTGATTTTACCGGGTCGGTCGTGTGAGGGGAAACAAACAATATTTTATTTTTGGCCTCATTTATGTTTTTAAGAACAGATATTAGATTCCTGCACCTTGCAAAAGTCATGTAATTTTCTTGACAAGTGTAACATCATTTTGTACCTTCACTACCTTGATTATCTGAGCAAATATTACTTCGATAAATTTGTGGAAATGTTCATGGATAGGATGTATAAAATGTTATGATCAATGCACTATATTTTGTGTATCAAAAAAGGTAGTGATAAGTCTTGTAAGGTTAGATATCAAGTCAGTCCCATAAGGTTTTGATTGCATTTCATGCAATCTTTACCTTAAAAAGATTAAGATACTCATCCTGCTCATAACCACATGATTATTCAAAGAAACTTTTGGTTAAAATCTTATGTCAGATGAAAAAAAAGAGAACTTGAAAGGCAATGCCACAGTCTACACCAACAACTGTTCAGACCAATATTCCTCCATTTTCCTTATATTTCTAATCAAAGTTTGGCAAATATTTGCTAGTCAAAATAAAATTTTACTAGGCTGGGGTTTCAGACTAGTGGCTAATGGTGCAGACTGATGTCATCTCCATTAATTGACATGATTGAATTTGAAGGTTGTGATAAAGCTGAAGTGTAAACTGAAAATGTGAAACAATAATTGAGAGCTATACAAACATAACAAGTACCTCTGTTGACTTCTGAGATAACCAAACACAGTATCATAAACCTTCCTCTGTAACGTCCTATTGATGTGCTCTCTCGTTTCTGTCGGTTGTGTGAGAAAAGCCCGCTGTGGATCATGTTTCAGACAATTTTCACATAGCTCTTTTATTAGGCTTGGTACACTCTCTGTACAAGTTGTCATCTTTCTGCTTTACATTGTTATCTGAAGTTAAAAAAAGAGTTCATTTTCATATGTACATGTTTACATGGTTCATGTAAGCCAATAAATGTATCTGCTTTTGAAGAAAAGTCCATTTCTGATCTGCATTTAACCCTTTCCTCCATGCAATTTTGTTTCTTACATACATGATTTGCATAGAATTTATTCAATAAAAAAAAAATCATCAATTTTAAAGTATTTTATGCATTGTGAAAATAAATATTTCATCAATGTAATTCAAATTAGATATTCTCGAGAATATCCTTTTCATATTGGATACATTTTTTTGTATGCAGACATTTTGTAGTCAAAGCATTTCAACTAAGGTCCTACACAGGGGTCAAAAGGCGTCATTATGGAGTAAAAGGGGTGGCGTCAAAAAGCGTCATCACTGACACTATTGTTTGTAGTAGTTTTGAACTGTTTTCGTCATATTTGATATTAATTTTCATCAGAACTTTCAACAATTTAGAAATAAAAGAAAATGCTCAGAAATGATTTCATGAGTCAAACAGGTGCTTCAAGTTCCTTTAATATGTACATGTACTGCACATGCATACGTGACTGTATGAAACCATTAAGTATCAATTACACATTGTTACACTAGAGATACAAATATATATATCCCTTAGGCCAACATTAAAAATATCTTTGTTTCCTCTCCCGGACTGAGGTTATCAGGGTATGGGTAGGTAGGTAGGCAAATTATTTTATTTTATTTCTTGATATAATTTTTCTATATTGAATTTTAACAAAAAAGTGGGGTATTCCCTGTATTCAGTGTACACCCCAGTTTTCTGATGTTAAAAACAGTATACAGGGAGCTCCTTTTTCCTATTCATTTTATGGTATGAAATCTACAAAAGCACACATCCTTCATGTGACAACAATGTTTAATGAAAGCAAGCGTTTAATTAGTAAAAAATCAAGCTTATTTCAAGTCTAATTTGATGCATAACTCACAACAAAACAATTCCTGTGTTCACCAATTCATACCTCGATTATCAATTATGAGATGACAAAAAGATATATGTTTATGACTTGGGAATTAAAATTTAATGAATAAACATTTTCAATAAAAGTGAACATAATTCAGTTATGTTCAGTTGCACCTGGATCATGCAGCTTGGTCAATTAATTCCTAAACAAAAGATTTGCATATTTTTTCGAGTTCTATAAAAAACAAAGCTTCACTTATATGTTTTGTTGTTCGTAGAATACTTTAAGTATTTACAAATTCAACTGATGCAGTTATAACGTAAAACGTGCCCTTTTGTAAATTTCATGCCATAAATTGAAAAATAAAAACACATTTAAAATGGTCTTGTTTACACAAGAGGTGAAAGCAGGGAATTCACGTATCATAGACACTTCAATGCAAAAATGCCTTGATCTAAAACGCTTGTTGATTACAGCATCGGAAAGGTATGACAAAAAACCAACGCATGTTTACTACAGCATGGGAAAGATATCACCAAAAAACCAACATACAATGTAGCAACAAAAAAATTTTTGGACAAGACTGGCCAATAAAAATTTTCGAGTCACAGTGATTCTACCGGGTCGGTGGTGGGAGGGGAAACAAACAATATTTTATTTTTGGCCTTACTTGTCAAATTTATCTAAAAAATTAAACATATGAAAAAATCTGTGGAGAATCGGGATTCATTTTGAATTTATCATAAAAATGTCACTTACCGTTTTCATTTCATTTAAACAGTGAAAATCGAAAGTAAAAGTGATTTACTCTTGATATATTAACAACAGAATGGTTCCAATAAGGATTTGCACAAATCCTTGGTTCCAATTTAATAGAAATGATTTCCAAATTATTGATTAAAATGTCTTATATAAGGAAAATGATTAAGCAGTGAGTAAGTCATAACAAGTTCATTTCTGTTGTGATTCCTGGTTTTAAAAGAATGGAATCAAATTTCTGTTGATCACAAATGTCCCCTGGAACAACTTGAAGTGAAGAATCTATGACAAATTGCCCCACTGGCATATCGCCCCACTTTTTCACCAACTCGACCCACTTTTTAAAAAATTCGCCTCAAACTGGTTTGCCAAATTGCCCCACTTGCATTGACTTGTGAAATGGGTTAAATCCCATTAATATTACTACTGCCAACTCACCCCACTTATCTACACAGAATACAAAAAAGCTAAAATTTAATTAATTATTATTGTTAACTAGAAATGGGCACATTAACTAGAGGCTCTAAAGAGCCTGTGTCGCTCACCTTGGTCTATGTGCATATTAAACAAAGGACACAAATGGATTCATGACAAAATTGTATTTTGGTGATGGTGATGTGTTTGAAGTTCTTACTTTACTGAACGATTTTGCTTCTTACAATTATATCTATAATGAACTTTGCCCATTAGTAACAGAGAACTATATTTGGTAAAAATTTACATATATTTACCAAATTAATGAAAATTGTTAAAAATTGACTATAAAGGGCAATAACTCCTTAAGGGGTCAATTGACCATTTAGGTCATGTTGACTTATTTGTAGATCTTACTTTGCTGAACATTATTGCTGTTTACAGTTTATCGCTATCTATAATAGTATTCAAGATAACCAAAAACGGCAAAATTTCTTTAAAAATTACCAATTGGAGGGCAGCAACCCAACAACCAGTTGTCCAATTCATCTGAAAAATTCAGGGCAGATAGATATTGACTTGATTAACAATTTAACTTCTTGTCAGATTTGCTCTAGATGCTTTGAATTCATAGTTATAAGCCAAAAACTGCATTTTACCCCTATGTTCTATTTTTAGCCGTGGCGGCCATCTTGGTTGAATGGCCAGGTCATACACATTTTTCAAACTAGATACCCCAAAGATGATTGTGGCCTAGTAGTTTCAGTGGAAATTTTGTAAAAGAGTACTTAGATTTATGAAAAATGGTTAAAGATTGACTATAAAGGGCAATAACTCCTAAAGGGGTCAACTGACCATTTTGGTCATGTTGACTTATTTGTAGATCTTACTTTGCTGAACATTATTGCTGTTTACAATTTATCTCTATCTATAATAATATTCAAGATAATAACCAAAAACAGCAAAATTTCCTCAAAATTACCAATTCAGGGGCAGCAACCCAACAACCGATTGACCGATTCATCTGAAAATTTCAGGGCAGATAGATCTTGACCTGATAAACATTTTTATCCCATGTCAGATTTCCTCAAAATGCTTTGGTTTTTGAGTTATAAGCCAAAAACTGCATTTTACCCCTATGTTCTATTTTTAGCGGTGGCGGCCATCTTGGTTGGTTGACCAGGTCACGCCACACATTTTTTAAACTAGATACCCCAAAGATGATTGTGGCCAAGTTTGGATTAATTTGGCCCAGTAGTTTCAGAGGAGAAGATTTTTGTAAAAGATTAATTTAATTTATGAAAAATGGTTAAAATTGACTATAAAGGGCAATAACTCCTAAACGGGTCAACTGACCATTTTGGTCATGTTGACTTATTTGTAGATCTTACTTTGCTGAACATTATTGCTGTTTACAGTTTATCTCTATCTATAATAATATTCAAGATAATAACCAAAAACAGCAAAATTTCCTCAAAATTACCAATTCAGGGGCAGCAACCCAACAACCGATTGACCGATTCATCTGACAATTTCAGGGCAGATAGATCTTGACCTGATAAACATTTTTATTTCGTCAGATTTCCTCAACATGCTTTGGTTTTTGAGTTATAAGCCAAAAACTGCATTTTACCCCTTTGTTCTATTTTTAGCCGTGGCGGCCATCTTGGTTGGTTGACCAGGTCACGCCACACATTTTTTAAACTAGATACCCCAAAGATGATTGTGGCCAAGTTTGGATTAATTTGGCCCAGTAGTTTCAGAGGAGAAGATTTTTGTAAAAGATTACTTTAATTAACGAAAAATGGTTAAAAATTGACTATAAAGGGCAATAACTCCTAAAGGGGTCAACTGACCATTTTGGTCATGTTGACTTATTTGTAGATCTTACTTTGCTGAACATTATTGCTGTTTACAGTTTATCTCTATCTATAATAATATTCAAGATAATAACCAAAAACAGCAAAATTTCCTCAAAATTACCAATTCAGGGGCAGCAACCCAACAACCGATTGACCGATTCATCTGAAAATTTCAGGGCAGATAGATCTTGACCTTATAAACATTTTTACCCCATGTCAGATTTGCTCTAAATGCTTTGGTTTTTGAGTTATAAGCCAAAAACTGCATTTTACCCCTATGTTCTATTTTTAGCCGTGGCCGCCATCTTGGTTGGTTGACCGGGTCACGCCACACATTTTTTAAACTAGATACCCCAATGATGATTGTGGCCAAGTTTGGTTTGATTTGGCCCAGTAGTTTCAGAGGAGAAGATTTTTGTAAAAGTTAACGACGACGGACGACGACGACGGACGACGACGGACGCCAAGTGATGAGAAAAGCTCACTTGGCCCTTCGGGCCAGGTGAGCTAAAAAGGATAAAATCCCATTGAAAATAGATGGCATAGCTTGCCCCACCGATGCTAAGGGTTAAAATCCCGTTGAAATAAGGTCTGGCACCTTGCCCCACTCATGACAACTAAACATGCTAAATAAACCGATTTTTTAAAAAGAAGGGCGATTTGGCAAACCTGTTTGAGGTGATTTTTTTTAAAAAGTGAGTGGAGTTGTTGGAAAAAAAGGTGGGGCGATATGTCCTGCTTCCAACATTTCCAAAGTGAAAATGTGAATTAGATCAATTTATTTATAAAATGTCTGGGATTTTAAAATGGGCTAAATCAGTCAAATCATGCAATAACTGCCTAGCATGTCTAAGTCCTTCAAAATGTGACAAAGATGTATAGCTAGTAAATAAACAACCATGGTCCCTTGCTGATCATGCTGATAGTGATACACAAAATAATGTTGATTTTCATATCGCATGAAAATGACTAAAGTAAAACCCTCAGGCCACAATTAAAATCATTTTGTTTGCCCAAACCCTACCCAAAGGTTGAGACAGTGGGTAGGTAGGTAGGCATTTTCTTTTCTTTTTTTTCAGAAAGAGAAATTGAAGTATCAGGTGTTTATTAGTCTTCATTAAATTGAGAATGGAAATGGGGAATGTGCCAAAGAGACAACAACCCAACCATTGAAAAAAACAACAGCAGAAGGTCACCAACAGGTCTTCAATGTAGCGAGAAATTCCCACACCCGGAGGCGTCCTTCAGCTGGCCCCTAAACAAATATATACTACAATGTAGTTCAGTGATAATGAACGCCATACTAATTTCCAAATTGTACACAACAATGCACAACATGCACAAGAAACTAAAATTAAAATAATACAAGATTCATGCCTATCTGATTAAGACAAAACTTCTTCAAATCAGGACAATAAAAGAATTTGAGTAGGCAGCTTTTTTCTGGGTAGGTAGCGTTTGGGCAAACAAACCTATTCTTTTTCATAGCTTAAACCCTGTTTTAAAGTTGTTTGAAGGCTTGTTTTTAATATTTATGAATGTATTTTTTTAGAAAAAGACAATAAGTGCAACTATGGGTCCAATTAAATGACAAAATTCGCTGTAGCTGTAGTGTAAATCATGTTGAAACTGGATACACTTTTGACATTTAGCTTCAACGTTTGAAATTCCTTTATCTTCGCGATGTGAAGAAAAACAAACGAAATATTCATGCTAACCATTGATTATTATATCTAATCATACTTTAAATATGAGTAAAGATTTATGAATTGGAAGTAATCAAGGATGTTTTACGAAATAAAATCTTTGTTGATCATTTTGTCGTCCATCTTGAAAATTGCGCCAATTCTAATAGTAAAACACGTCGGTGACAAACATGTTTATATTTCCGGAAAATACAATGACTGAGACATCGTCATATAATTTCTTTATAACACGATCTAATCCATTAAAACAGGAGGGGGGGGACAAATTCACTTCACTGAAATTAGAAAATAGAAATCATTACTTTCACCGTCAACAACGCACAAACATAACCAGTGGCGGATCCAGAACTTTTCCTAAAGGGGGGGGGGGGCTCCAGTCATGCTTCAATGATTCCCTATATAATCAACCAAATTTTTCCCACGAAAGGGGGGCCCGGGCCCCCAGCCCCCCTGGATCCGCCTATGATAACTTGACTTGACATTTGAATCCCCTTTCCCCCCTTTAAACTTTACTGAGAAGCAATAACAAAAATTAAGAGTTCTTATAGTTACTTTTTACTAAATGCTATAAGTAAAATAAACTGATAAACCACCAAGTTTTCAAAAAACATGTTCATTCTTCGTTATGATCGTTAACTTTGTAATACAATGTACAGTATAATTTAAACCTGGATGCCTTATTCTATATTGTTAGCAAGATATCATGGACAGGAGGTTTATAGCTTTAGTGAAAGTAATTCACGCTTTGGGGTCAGCTGAAACACGACTCCGAGTGCGTTTTTTTAAGACCCATTGGTGGCCTTTGGCAGTTTTTTTGCAGTCTTTGGTCGAGTTGTTGTCTCTCACATTGACCATTCCCCATTTCCATTCTCAATTGTTCGATAAGGTTAACAGGAACAATACCATGAATACTAACAACATACCAGATAACCAACAAACATCCTCTTCCTACTCATATTACTGGCTTTCTATATTTTAATGTTACACCACTAATACAGGTGAGGGTGGAGGTTGGTGCCTGTTAAAACATTTAAACCAGGCTGCATTTGTTTGCACCAAGCTGTCTTAAGTCAGGCCTAGGGCATTTATGATCTTGCTGTTCGGTGTGAGCCAAACTTGAAGGTTCTATGTTGAAGGTCGTACTTTTACTGTGACTTGGACGGAGAGTTGTCTCATTGACATTCATACTACAGCTTTTGATGTCTATATAATAATCGACAGAGGCGGATTTAGAGGGGTTTTCAGGGGCCCGGACCCCCCCCCCCCATTTTTTGGTGGAAAACATTGGTTGATTATATAGGGAATCACTGAAGCATGACAAGAGCGGGCCCCATCTTAGGCAGTCAGTGGGCCCCCTCTTATCAAAATTTCTGGATCCGCCACTGATAAACATCAGCGAATAACACATGGTCAAGATATTGTTATTTTGGACAGGTACATGCATGTGGTTGAGTTAAACCGATGCAACCTGCGCACAATCCTCACTCTTTGTCGGTATAGTTTATTTGACGAAAACTAAAATACATGCATGCACAAAGAAAATCTACACACTTAAGCTGGGAACAGTATACATATCAATATAATTTATATGTGCCTGATGTAAGGTACCAACATGATGACCACTTCATTAAACTTGAACAAGGAAGATAAAAAAAAAACACGGCACTAATTTTGGAAACCA